>NC_080417.1:156497257-156797257 GCF_029873635.1 Malania oleifera
TAAAAAAAAAACCGTACTTCCAAGTTCAATTATAGTTCAATGCACTTTATGCTTTTCTTTCCCTTCTGCATTTTGTTTTTTCCCTACAATTCCTTTTCCACCACCCCTAGCCTTTTCCTTTCGTTGTGTTGTAGCTCCTTTACCCCTTTTTTTATTAAACCTAAACCCTTTTGAGAGCACTTAAAAATACTTAGATCAGTACTTTTATTTAAGAAAATAATAATAATAATAAACAACACGCTTCCTTTCTACTAATCTACACCTGCACAAAACACGTACATATAACAGAAAATCACTTTTTTAGAAGAACTTTTTTTTTCGCCCTCTTTCGTGCCTTGATTTGCCGCCACTCCTTTCCGGCTCCTTTCCTTTTTTTTTTTTTTTTTGCTTCTTTTATACCGTGGGCTTGGTCCTTCAGCGTGCCTTTGCAGACCTCCTTTCCGATCATTTTTGTTTTGCTTATTCTATAAGTAGGATTTGGGAATAAGCGTGACTGAAACAATTTTTTGCAAATATATATACAGATCATTATATATTATTTTAAATTAAATGTATACAAAACATATTAAATTTAGGTTAAAAGACCACTACAATCGATATGAAGATTGACAAAAAACGGCAATAATTCTATCTCTATCCTAAGGTTTTGAATCCAAAAAACAATAAATATAAATAACCTCTCCCCCTCTCCCTTGATTTAAAAAAAATTTCAGGCCCCCCGTCCAATGAGATTTTAAGAAATTTAAGAAATTCCAACTACCTTCCCAAGGTTTGCCAAAAAGAATACAAACCTCCCCTTTCTTATCTTGAAAAAGAGAAGTTTTTTTTTAAAGGAAAAGCTATGTCTTTTTTTTTTAGCAACTTTAGGGAATGGTTTTGTGACAGTGACATTTTTTTTATAAAATATTTTTTTTAAAACTTTAAAGGGGAGATCTCTTGTAAAATTTGAAAACTTAGGATAGGTAAATTTTTTTGTATTTTTTTTATTTAAACTTTTTTAATTTACTTTATATTTTAATTAATACCCAAACCTCAAGGAGGTGAGTATCGTTTTTTGTCCTATTAAATATTGATGAAACATTATTCATTATTCCCCTTTTCCCATTTTGAAATGAAAATAACGAACCAACTATAATTTAAATAAAATATTAAAAAACTTTATTCAAAATACTAATTTTAATTATTTTACATATTATAATTTGTATTCTATAAATAATACATTAAGAATAAGTTATTGATGATAAAAATAATATATATTATTTTTTTCTAATAAAACATATATTCATTGTTAACTAAAAAAAGAATTGCCAATAATTTATAATTTTAAATTTTATTAATTTTAAAAATAAAAAAATTATTATATTTAAATTAAATATATTAAAAATAATCATAGTTATTTCGTAATGCAATTATAAACCATACTATAAAAAACACTTGATTGTTTGTTAAGTAATCAAAAATAATTTTAACACATTATTTTAAATTATAAAAATAATTATCACTTTATTTTTAAATAATATGTAAAAATAATTTTATAAATAATTAATTTTTACTATGTGTTTGCGGATATTTAATTATTAATGAATATATAATTCAACTCTAAATCAACATAAACAATTTTATTAATTTAAATTAACAGGAAAATAAATTAAAATTTAATTAATAATATTAATAATTATTATTATTTAAGAAGTAATAATGTTCCTATTATTTCATTTTATAAAAATTAAAATTTTGCAATTAGAAATAATTAAAATGAATTTATTTAATGAAGTATTTTATTTACCAATATATTTTAAAAATAATCAATAAAAAACTCTATAATAAAATTAAATATTCAAATACTATTGTAAATAAAAAGAGGCATATTAAAACAAAACGATTGGAGTTTTTATAAAAATTCAAAACAAGTCTAGTTTTCTTTCTCTTCAAAAACTAGATATTGCTAATCATCTTATTTATTAATCTGCATTTTGTTGTAAACATGCCATTATATAGGCAAATACATTGAACAAATCTCAAAGGTTCACCACAATAATGAACCATATGTGGGCATACCAAATTTTGTAAAACATATTATCTGATATTTATCACATAAATATATATGTTTTAACAAACATTCCCCTTGGATTTACTATACACTCTGAATATGTCTTCGTTAAAACCTTCCTAAGAAAAACCCTATGGGCACAAAACCTTAACGAAGTAAAAAGAAGTACAATATTCATATTTTCTTCCCTTAAAAGTAACAATCCATTAGAAATGTCCTTAAGTTATCGCATTCCAATATTATGTACCTCTTTTTGAAAATTTGAAGTTGACAATGCCCGTTTTGTGAATAGATCCTGCTGAGTTGGCACCTTACTTGAAAACGAATTTTTTGGCCACATGTGAATATCTCCTTTCTTTCTCAAAAGTTCATTGTAAAAAAAACTTTGGTGAAATAGGTGTAATCTATCACTTTTTTTTAATATACCCAACCTTTGAATTTGTGCCATACTGCTACTGTTGCATGGTTCCTCAGTACAATAATTATTTGGCCGTGTCATTCTCCAGTGATAATTCCAGCTTTGTCCTCTTTTAATTGTTGTTGTGTATTTATAGTTTCTTACCCATACAAAAACACTACACTTATTTCGTGAACTGCATATTTTCCAAAATGGGTTTGGAAAGAGGTAGGGTTTGATCAATTTTGCTTATAGATCACCCATGACAATAAGCAAGTATTACCAAAAAACACCGCATGTTTAAAACTATCAGCCTTTTGTGATCGAGTTTTTATGGAATTAGAAAAAGATATCCAAGCATCAGCATTAAATCCTTTCAATCCTTTTCAAACACAAAGAGCTTTACTTCTTTACTTACTTACCCTCCCTTTTGGTAAACAAAAACCATAACCAGGATGTGTGCCCGCTGGAGATAACGAAGAACATGTTTTATTTATAACTACGCCTCCATTCTCAGAAACGTTCTCTGAGTTGGTGTTAAACTAAAACCTTACCACAAATTTACCCCAGCAAAAACTATATCTAGTCTAATGCAATTTGCAAGAATACAAATGAAGTGACTCCATTGCCACTAAGATAGTGTTCATTATGAATGAAGGAACTTTTTTCCTCCTCGATATTACTCTTGACTCTTATCCGGGTGTACATATCTGTGAGAGAATGCAAAAATTGGAAAGAGAAAAAATGGGGGGGGAAAGTAGAATTTGCTAACAGAATGGAAAAAGTTGTATAATTTCTTTTCTCTAATACTCCCTACGCCCCCTCCAAGGTTTGGGAGCATGGAGAAGCCGTAATGCCCACTGTGCCCGGGAATAATCCTAAAAGAATGTTTCACGACTCAAAGCCTTTGGTGAAGATAATCGGCCAAGCTGACTGTTGTGTAGGATATGCCCTTTAGTGGAAGAAAGAGGCCTAGCCTGTAACTTTGGGGCCCATGAACAAATGATGACAAGGAGGGCTATAGGGTGGGAACGTTCCGTGGGGAAAACAAAGAGTCGGGTGTAATGTGGAAGAGCCGCTTGGAGGGTTGCCACAAGAGAAAAAAGAGCAGAGGCCGTGGAGAATGCGTACTGTCAAAGATCAGGTAAAAAAGAGGTGTTGGAGCCAGGGGGAAGTGTCACAAATTATAAGGGAAGCAGCCGCCCAGTAGTTAGGCAGCGCCGGTTGGAGGGCAAGACAACTGTAGGTTTGTTGCTGAGTGCGCAGGAAAATGGGACGAGTTTGCCCAAACTGAATGAAAACTAGTTAAGTGGAGCGGCGAGGAGGAGAACAACTAGCCAAAATCCTGAATTATAATAAGCTGAGACTTTGAAGAGTGTTTGGCAGTAGGAAAAAATAAGCCTGTCCCCGGAGGAGGCGTTAAAATATGTATCGAAGAACACGTACAACAGCCCAACTATAATGTTGTTGTTTGGGGGCGGGTGCCATAATTGATTTGAGAAATATTGGACCTGGAAATACAATGTTCGGGACGAGTGAATGGTTGAAGATATGGCCAAAACGTCCAGAACGAGTCAGCCACACGAGCTTGATTAGAGAGAAATCACCCATCAGTATTATTATTTATTGAGTTTTTTTTTTTCAGAATTTTGTTTCAATGGGAAAAGTGGGCATGACGAGCCAACCCAAGATGACTTCTATTAAGTTGAGGTTTCAAGAGGTATATATTTTCGTTTTGGGTGAAGCCCTCCAGCCAAGTAAACAAAGATTAATTTAGAAAACCAATTATTTCGAGAGGCTTGCTTAAGGCTATAAAAAGGGATTTTTGAAGACAACAAACATGAGTCTCCCTCCCCCCTGTTTGCAATAACTCCCAGTTGAAGGGATCATATAAAAACTTCTCATCGAGGGTCACCATGAGAAAAGTTATTGTTAATGGTCCAAATTGAAGGGAGCTGGCCCAATTTTCGAGCCTACAACCACACAAGAACACATCTAACATAAAACAGTTAAGTAACATTGACAAAAGTGTCATATAATCCCAAACGTTCTACTTTGAGTGTCAGCCCTTGCCCCCCACCACAGCGAGCCCTTTTGCTCGCTCTATGGATGCATCATCGGCTCATCGGCCCAAAGTTTTTGTTTTGAAAACACCTATTAATAGCCAATTGGTTTTTTTCCTTTTTTTTTTTTTTTTTTTTTTTCCATGTGGAAGGTGTTGAAAAATCTACGTATTATTGGTTTCTTTTTCTAAGGTTTTGGATTTCAAGAATTCATGGCATCACGCAATGGGAAAGGTTGTGCACATGCCTGAAATATGAGCGTGAGTTTCGGGATGTTGGACAATATAAATAGAAAAGAAAAGAAAAAGAGAAAGTTAAGTCCATATGTTTGATTAAGGAAACAATTGATTTAAGATAAAAAGAGGAGAGACAATAAAACCGTACCTGAGGGACATCTTGAACCTTGAAGCCGGTGGAGGACTATGGTAACGTAGAATAGATATATCAGTCAAGTAAGAGTAGATGTTTTAACACCCACGTCCCGTTGGGTCATGAAATGTTGGGTGGAGGGGTTGGTGGGAAGGGGTGAGGAGACCAAGTGAGAAAGAATGAGAGATGAGGGCTGGGGTTTAGGTGTGGTTTGGTGGAGGTAGGGTAAAGTGTAGGAAATATTATATCAAGGATGGAAGGGAAAAAACTGGAGAAGATGTATGAGGTTGGAGATAATGAGATGATCAGGGACAAGATTCTCTTTTTCAAAAGTTACATCCACATGGGAGAATGAAAATTTTTTGTTTTTCCCAAGATCGTAGACACGAATAGCCCCTTATGATGAGTAGGAATAAACCTAGAAAAAAACACATCAACAGCCACGAGAGAAGATTTAATAAAATTTTATCTTAAAAAATTAATCCGCGTGTTGCCGAGCATCCCCAATTTTTTGGTTTGTGCGAGCACAAAGCCAAGACCCCAAACAACTCCTCATATGTAATAGTGTGTATATGAATGGTGGTTTTTTTGAAAAAGAAGTTCTAAAGGGGACTTATGATTGAGGTTGGTGAATGGGTTTTTTTTTAAAATTTAAATAATTGGCTGTGAGATGCATTCAACCCCAAAAATAGATGAGAATATTGGCTTGAAAACATGCTTGTAAAACGTAAGCAAACAACCGAGCCCACAGTTAAGAAGATGACAATGTTTACCCACACCGCTCGGTAACACCATTTCCTGTTGAGGTTATGCCACAACACGTTTGCACTTTATGAAAATAAAATGCGCCTTGATCTGATCATGAAAAAACAAGGTTTTGAAAATGGAAGGAATAAAATTTTTCCTATATATACCATTATTATAGTGCGACACGGTGCTTACCAGTGCAATTGAATTGATGTTTTACCATGTTGCAAAAATTCGTAAGGCAAGAAGAAATATCCCAAGATTTCACATTCGCATAAATAAGATAGACCCATGGGTATCCACCGCGAGTAGCCGTCACAAAAAAATTGTTAAAAAAATAATGTTCACCCCCCAGAAAGTGAGTTTTTTGTAGGATAACCACCCCCATATTAAATCCAACAATAAATCCGATTAAAAAAAAAACAAAAGTGGCTCCTTATTGTATTTAAAAGAAAAGGTAAACGATTTGTTTTGCTCCTAGTAACAAACCACACAAGACAAATGAAGAAGAAGAAATATTAAGGTTTTTCCCCTAATACATGAATAGAAAGGGTGACAATTGATGCCAAAGAGTAGTGTCAGAAAACACATTGAGAGTGGAAAACTAGGTTTTGGAAGGAGGTTTATAGTGGTAAAGTTTTTTCATCCCGTACTTCCCACAACCTTCCCAATCAGCCTCCTCGTTGATAGGTTTCCTGAAAAGACAACAAAAAGTTTGGGAAAAAATATAACAAAACTCAATTTGAGATCTTGGTAAGTTTTGGTGATGGAATACTAAATTTAAATTTAAATGAATGCACATAAAGAACATTAGAAGAGAGAAATTAGAAAGAAACGGCATAGTTTCCGATATGAGTTTTAACAGAAAAACAATGTTCCCACCATTTTTGGAAGCTTAATGAGGCAAAAAACGACCTGATTATGAAGTTGAATATTATCAAGAGAATACAAAATTGGAAGTCATGGTGAATCGTAGGCACCTGAATTCAACATTCATTTAGTTATTAGAAAAAGAAAGTAGAAATGACCAAGAGCAAAGTTTATCCGGAAAAAATTTGTAGAGTTTTTGGTGTTCAGGGCCCGATAAAAGATTTCCAGTTGAAATGGTAATTTGTTCGTTGGTGAGACTAGAAATCGCTCTTTTCAGAAGAGGGGGGATTTTTGAAAACCTGTGTGACCAAATATTTTGTAGCCCATTGAACGAACCAGAATGCGTCCTATAAACTAAACTTCAAATAGTTTCATTTTTTCAGATGAATCCAAAAACCACCCGAATCTGGGTCCAATATGAATTCCTTTAATTAACGGGGAAACACGGGGCGACAAAAATAAAATTAACTTTTTTGATGATAATTCTCCCGCCCATACTAAAAATTTTAACTGAGAAATGAAAAGAGAGCAGAGGCCAAAGATCTGCTGCATGACTACTGCTTCGTCAGACTTAGGAGAGTCAACCTGATACAAGACTTCGCCGGATTGAGATTAATGCTGGCAGATGAATACGCCTAAGAATTGAAACTACTGATACGGGATCGTCGGAGAAAACGACTAGAGTTAGCTGGTTTGCAAAGTGGGACAAAGATGGCATTGAGAACTGAGAACACTGAAAGACTATAGATGATGACCCAACGAACTGCCGGAGAATGCTGGAAACTTAGAAGGTTAGAGCGAATAAGTTTCACGTGTCTTAAGAGATGGTAAGCAACCGAACAAACTGAACAGGAGACACAATTTTCTAAAGAAATGCCCAAAAAGAAAGCCCGAGAAAGAAAGGCGGGCCTCTAGGACCCTCACAGGGGGTGTCAAAACAGAATCGGAGGGACGACAAACAGAGGCGGCACGGTGGGGGTCAAACGACTAGAAGCGGTCGAAGAAAGCCCCCGAGAAGGAGATAATTCAAAAAAAGAACGCAAAAGGAAAAAAAGAAAGGACTAAAACTCAACGTGCAGAAAGTGCTAACAAACGTCCCGGGAGGAGAAGAATTATCAAACAAACCTTGCGATATGTTATTGCGAGAGAACAAACCGAAGCCACTGGCAAGAGGGGTTTTGAAAGAAGTCACAACGTGATAAACACATGAGAACACACAACAAAACCAACAAACTAACAAAAACATAAATAGCAAAAAAGAGAATCATCACCATACACCAACACAGAAAAAAAACCACTAATAGCTACAAAAACAAAGACAAAAAAAAAGAGAGAAGTAACTCAGGATCAACTCACTCATAGTATAACATTGTGAAAAAAACAAATAAGAACCTAATAACGTCAACGTATAAAAAAAAGAAGAACACACAAAAAAGGTAAAGTGGCAAAATTAATTACGATGGAGATGTAGGGGGGGGGCATAAAGCATTTGTGAACATTTATTTCAAAACCCGGGGTAGGGACAAGATTGGGTGCAGGTAAAACAAAGAGAATTGCAGGAAATACACAAACTAATGAAGCACCAGTTTATCAGTTTTTTGTAGATCTATAATGAGGAAATTTAGATTAAGAAGTTAAGAAATAATAAAGAATTAGCCAAGCCTAGTATATGTAAATTTGTAATAAAAAAAGGACAGAGGGAAGGGGGGGAAACAAAAGACAGAAACGGAGGACAACAACTACAAAATAGAGCAGTCAAGAGGAAGGAACAAAAAGACACCAAAGATAAAAGGAAAAAATAACACTCCCCAGAGTAATCGAGACAGGGAGGCAAAGCACACACCGAACAAAACAAAGTAGAAACACACGGCCCAACCGAATCCACATCGACAGAAAAAACAAAAACTAACCAACCATCACCAATATAAAGAACGAATCAATACATGGTAAAGGGTGGAAGCAGTAAAGGAACCGGAAGGAACTGGTTTTTTGTGGCGTGGGTTTTTTTTTTTTTTTTCTTCCTTTTTTTTGTTTCTTTTTGGTCCAGTTTTTTTGGTTTTTTTTTTTCTCTTTTTTTTTTTTTTTTTTTTTTTTTTTCCCTTAACGATACCTTGTAAAAATCAAACAAGTGTTTATTTATGAGTGGCCACATATTTCCGAGACTAATGACCTTGGGGTCCACACCTATAGCAATATGGTCATTATTTAACACTCTTCAATTATTTGTTTTTGGAAAAAAAAACGTTTTTTATTTTTTGGTGCCCATTTCTTGAGTTCTTTTTCCCAGCACATTTTGCTTTCAAATTTTGAAGGATGATCAAGCACGGGTCCCAACAATTTTTCTACCACGACCCTCTTTTATTAAATTTTATTAAAAAAACCACCACCGACCTGGAAAAGTCAATTTTCATCACTTTCAGGAAATGATATGAATGAAACCATTGGACAATTAATGATTTTTCAACAAAAGCCTTATTTATTTTTTTTTTTGTTAGCCACAAGTAAACACGAAACTTAGCTTAAAAAATATTTGTAATCTAACTTTCCCTCTGATATACTGTGTAGGAGCCACATTCAGCATGAAAGTCACTATATATAATTTTTCTAACATATCATTGATAATTTTTCTTCACATAACTTCAATTGAGAGCTAATTTTAAACAAAACTGAATTATATTCACTTACAGTTTTAAAATCTTGCAGTCGCAAGTGTATCTAATCATATCGAGCTTTTGGGAGAATTACCATGTTCATCTCTCCTTCAAGTTGTTCCAAAGGATTAATGGGTCCTTAATAGTAAGGTATTCAATTTTCAATTCTTTATGTAAATGGTGTCGAAAGAAAATCTTTGTTTTTGTGTGATCTTGGAGGGATGCTTGATTTTCTTCTTCAATTGTACTTTCAAGATTCATAACATTAAGGTAAATTTCAGCATCAAGCACCCATGACAGATAATTTCTTCCAGAAATATCAAGGACAACGAATTCAAACTTTGTGAGATTTGACATCATAAAGTCCACTTTAAAAACAAATAAAAATTTAAAGGTAGGTAAATATTAAATGAAAATATTATTCTCACATATATCCCAACATAAAAATATTTAAGGACACGTACTCAAAATAAGAGATATAGTTAACAAATGTTAAAAGAAACAAAATTCTTACCTTAAAATAATACCAACGATACTTGCTATATCATTAGAGATTTGATCGTTTTGATAACATGTTGTAAATAAAAAGAGGAATACAACAAAAAGATTTGAGCGATAGAAATTCAACAGTCTAATTCTTTAGGAACTAAATGTTACTAATCATCTCATTATTTTATTTTGTTGTAAAATATGTCCTTATATAGGCAAATACATTGACATCACAAATATTAACCACATAATGAACCATTATGTGGGTATACCAAAGGTTGTAATATATTATCTAGATAGTTATCCACATAAATATACATGTTTTACAACAAATACAGCTTATTTTAATCACAATAAAATACCACTTATTTAAACACTTTCAATTCAACATTTATTAACTTACACTTTAAATTTTTTTTTTTTAAATATAAATAGTTCCAAACTATCCCAACCGCACATCCTTTTCCTTTTTTTTTTTTTTTTCTCTCTGATTTTCTTTCCTTCCCAGCGATTTTTTTCCCCTCTTTCAAGGAGGGGCCCAGTGACATGAACTTGGGTTCCCCATTTGCTTCTTAAACCTAATCCAAAGAACAAGTATTGTACCGTGCAGATTTATATCAATTAGCCAAAAAAATTTCCGTAACAGTTAGCATTAGCATCTGGTATGGCAGCCCTCCACCAAAACAATCAAATCTCAGCCAAATCTTGCATAAGTCTAAATGATTAAATATCAGCAACCCTGCATTCAAAATCCTAACTATTTTTATGAGCACGCGCAGATAGAATTCCTACTGTTTCTAAATTCTAATATTTAAAAAGTTTGTAGCATCGATCAACCTGCTGGCCAAAATAACCGTGCCAACTCTTGCCGCAGTTCAGCATATTATTATATCAAGCATTCCTTTAAACAAATGTGATATAACGAGTTACTTGGTCACATATAAATATTCTAGGTCTCTTTGAAGTTGTGCTGAGACTGGAAAACCGTTTATTTTCGGGATCCAAGTGCAGCTAATTATGTACATTGAACATGGGAATTAAAAATAAATGTAATTATCAAGATTCAAGAGCTTGGACTGCATCATCCCACTCCAAATATATGTCCATATATACTGCAAATTAAGTTCCCAAATTTACCTCATCTTTGCAGCAGATTACACTATTCAGGCTATGCTTCCAAAAAGTCACAAATATTAAAGTGAAAACTCTTTCTGAAGAACATCAAGATTCCGGGAGTCACAAGCTTCCAGCATGTCATTTCGGGAAGCACAGCTGTAGAGCATTTAAAGAGATGAGTGGTTGAATTGCATCACAGGCTTTAAAAATCTCTTTAGTTTTTTCACCAACTTACCTAAGAGAGATTCTCAAATATTGCCAGGCATTATCTGCTTTTGGATTCATGGCGAGTGCCCTGACATAGTAACGGATAGACTCCTCATACATGCCCTGAGCATAGTTTACATTCACATATTGAGTAAATCAGTGCCCAACAAAAAAGTTCACAGCTTTAGAGATTTTAGGATGCAAAATATTTGTTCAGAAACGAGGGAATACTATTTTTCTGCACAACCAAAATGCAATACTTAATCATCAACAATATAAAGTAACAACAATCCCACAAGTCCCTGAATCCTATCCCGCGTTCTGATTGATGTAATAAAAGTCAATTATCAATGTAGAAGCAAGGATCATTTTCATCATGCAATACTAAAAGCTTGCACTATAGATATGCTCATTAAACAATCAATTTTCTACTTTATTATTGTTCTATTCATTACTCCGCTATGGAAAAAAACTTAATGACAATTCAAATATCTTTTGAAGGATGTTAGGAAAACATATCATTGCACAATGAATTACTAAAACCAACTTTAACTAACCAACACCCAGCAATAAGTAGAGAGCCAAAAAGAAACACAGAAAAGTGAACTCCAATTTTAATCGACTAACGTCAAAAATGACAACAGGTCTGAAGAACCAGGCATTAGAACAAACCTGGTTGGCATAACTGATACCCATGTTTGCCCATGCACGAACATAATTAGGCTTCAAATCTAATGCCTGGGAACCCATATATAGAACAAACATAATTAATTTTGATTTGGAAAATACACAACTAGAAAGAAAAAGAGAGAACACAATCATCATGCTCATGTGAGCTTGAAATGCAGTCAATTCTAATTGTTTGTTTACCAATGGGTACATGTTCTAGTCAATGAAATATTTACACTGCATTTCAGTTAAATATGGAAACACATTAGCCATAATACCAAAGCTTGTAATAGCATCACAGACAGTGGAGTAGTAAGCGACGCCACCACCAACAGTTGCTGGCCAGAATTTGTCCATACAGCACAGCTAAAAGAAGTACCATGAGAAAAAATCATGCACTAGTCCTCTATTTTCATTAATTATTTTTTTCATTTTAATTCGAGAAAGATTGCATGAAATATTATTTTCTAATTGCTGAAAAAGACCAAAAGTTCTGTTTTTTATTTATTTTTCTTGATTCCTTCCCTTAAAAAGAGCATAAAGTTCATTTTTTTATTAATATTTCTTGACTCATTCCATTACTGTCATTTTTTTTTAGGGAAAGCATACAAATTGAATATGATTTTTTATTGTTTAAATTTAAGTGTTCTTACTTTTTGTTTCTTGTCATTTAGAATTGATTTTGGAAATTTGTACCAAATCTTAACGATTCAATTTGATTCTCAATTCTTGATTCCCAAATAAAGAATTTTGATTCACAATTCAACTATGGTGGGAGCCTTAGCTCCGGTTGTCACATTTTTAACATTGATAAATATTTTGATATACAAACTAAAGGACCAACTAATTTTACCCCAAACATAAACAGAATTACATGTTTTTTCGACATAGCAAACACTAATTCAAAACAGAACCAGAGATGTGCAAAAAACAGAATAATAATAACCATTAACAGCTAAGCAAGAAAATGAAATGAACCAAACAAAATGCAGAAGCGAAGATGTTCAACATCATATAGAAAACCACACTTTCAATAGCTTACGTAGATGCTCACAGAGATATAACAAGGTGACTCTCTGACATTGTGCTAGGATTACCTGCTGATAAGCCAATATTGCGTCCCCACTCTGAACACTGTTAGCTTGTGTTGCACCGAGCTTGTTCCAAAGGGAATAATCATGTGGCTTGAGCTTTAAAGCTCTCTGGAAAGATGCAATGGCTTTGTCATATTCCCTGGATAGGTTATACAGGACCCCGAGAACTATGTAGACATCAGCATCTTCTGGTGACATTTGAGCTGCTTCACTAAATATCCTAGCAACCTACACGCCACAATAGAAAAATAAAAAAAAGACAAAGAAAAGAAGAAAGGAAGCTCTTCTCCAATTAATGATAAAAGCATTCCAACATATGTAGCAGCAAAAATGGTCCCACATTCAAACATATATTCGATGACAGCAAATATCTCAACAGAACTAGTTGATGCATCATTGGAGAATTGAGAAACCACCATCAAACCTTTCACAGTTGTCATGGCCAGCTAAATAAATAAAAACTATTCTGATATTTAAAAATGAAAGAAAAGTAAATAAGCTGTAGACTTGTAATTTCTCAGTGGAAAAATTATAAATTATTTAAGGGCGCGTTTGGATCAAGGATTTAGGTGGGGAAAGGAAAGGAAAATGAGAAAAAAAATCATTTTCCATTATATTTTTCTTTCTAATATGATTAAAATTTAAGAAAAATTAAATGTGAATGGCATACAAAATCAAACTTTTGTTCATTGATTTGATAAAGTTTTTATTTTCTTTTTCATTTTTCTTGATAACCATGAGAAATTGGATTCCTTTATGTTTTCCTTTCCTTTCCCTTGTATTTTCCAAGTTCTAAAAGGGTAAGAGTATGCTGGTGTCACAGGACATCACATGTCTGGATTAGAAGCTATAAATGAAAAGAGCATCTATCAGGAAAAAGAATTAATAAATCATAAAAAATTCCCTCTCTATGCCTTTCTCATTTGGATAACGTTTCATTGTGGCAATAATCTCACATTCCCTGAGATTTCCACAAAACATGAGAATCCCATTCCAATGCTCAACCATGGGCATCTTACATTTGCATCGGTATCCAATTTTTTGGGACTAAATTGTCCATGATGGTTGGTTGGTCAGACATAATGCCCCTATCATACAATATCATCACACGCTATAGGTATATTTATGCCAATAAATTATTACAAGAAATCATTTTGGTTGCTTTCTGTTTCTGGTCATGCGAAGTCCATCCCAGTCACAACCTGCTGTTCTCCTGACGAAGAAGATGATGACTTGAGACAAATGGCCACACTGCGTCACTGCCCCTGGAGTCCTTGAAACCCCTTTGATTTTCTTCAGACCTGCCTGCCTAGTGGAAACATCCTGGTTCATCACCTTTGACGCACCTTTCTGGTTTCAACCTGCTGAAGAAGACAATGTAGGCCACAACTTCCAATGGGCTTGCTACAATTTACTTCTCAGACCAAGACTTTCCCAGCCCATTTACCCTTCTTACTCAGCCCATCATTGTTCACTGGGTAAGCAGGTATAAGTATCAAACCATGACGCCTTCAGGTGCAAGAGACATAATAACATGGTCTGGCCTATTTGTGCCCTGCCCATCTACACACAACCCGTTTTTAAATAGTTGGCTTCCCCTCCAGATTTAAATTCAATTGAGATACACCACTTAAATTGGGAAAATCCTGGCCTCCAATGTATGCGATGTCCTAAAGATATTCTTCCTCCAACTTTCAACCAATGATGCTCACAGGAAAATCTCCATAGTTGATGAAAACTTAAATGTTATCTCAGCACATCAACATATTTTCCAATCAAAGGAAAAAATTGAGCCTAGCAACAATATCAGATCAGCTATCCAGAATCTCTATGCTTCATTCTGCTACAACATTGTTTGAATGGACCTTCACCCACCAATGTTTACATAGTCCTAAAGAATCTCCAGAACCCTAAAGTCCCTGTCCATCTAGGACTCACAGACTGAATACCCGGGAATGCAGGAGTTCTTCAAGAATAAGAAAACATCATTAGGGTTAACCAAAAGGCTTGGAAACAAAAGATACCTCAAAGCCCTTAAAGCTTGAACGCTTGGATTTTCCCTTTTCCCCAACCAGAATTTCTTCAGTACACACTGCAAGCCATCTATAGCCACCCTTCCCGAGATGATAAACATGTTTTCTCCCCAGATAACTCAGCTCTGATGGGCCATTGAACACCCATTCTTCAAAATTGATTGTCTGTCAGCCGTCAAAATCAGGCAACCAGAGATTCTCCCCTTCTAGTGCACTTAAAATCATATCCTCAAGAAAATTTTATGTATGACCAAATTCAGTCATCCTCTCTCATAATGATCGAGAAAGAATGCCTAGGCTGTTGCTGGTCAATAGTCACTATATAAAATTATACATATAGAAGTAGAGCCCCCTTGAAAAAGGCTGTAACAAATCAGTACTCTGGCAAGCATGATAGCAGAACCATGAAAAGAAAAATGTGCCATGTAAACAAGGGACACGAAATAGAAACTCTGAAGTGAACTATTTGACCCTTGATGTAGTATTTAGAGTTGTATGCCGTGGCTGTAATTGTTTGTCATCTTTCAGATGTATTTGTGGTGAAGGAGTATTAACATTCAGTGACACAACTTCTGTGCACACAAAAGTAGATGTGGGCAAGTTTTGAGAAGCAAGTCTCTTTTGATTTGTGAAGGAGTTCAAACTTCACATTACAAATGCTCCACTTTTTCAACTTCATCATAGTTTTACAAATGTATACTGAGTGCAGACTGCTATCACACCAAACAAATAATATTCAATAAAGTATCCCTAAAAAAATTTCTAATTCCTCTTCAAAAAAAAGGTGCATTTGAAACACTGACCAGTGACTTGTGCTTACTTCAACAGACAGCAATAGGGTATCAAAAAATTGAAGAAATGACACTTACATCTGCATTATATAGAGAATCAGAGTGCTCTGGAGGGGCAAGATTCCCGTACTTAGGGTGATGTTGAAGCCATTTATATAAATATTTCAATGCAGCTGCCTGCTCCAACTCTGATATTGCGCAAGGTAACTAATTATTTTGAATGTCCATCATAATATAAATACTTAAAAAACTATTCTATACATCAGGCAAGAAACAGTGAGACAATTCAATCAAGATATTCAGAATATTTCTCATCAAGGAGTAAGCAGAATGATTAATTCTTATACACGAACATAATTCTTTTTGGCCAGGCCATGATGATTATTACATAGATTAGTCAAACGTATTCATCAAATAAGTATGTAGAGAAGTCATAACCAACCATTAGTATGACTCACGCCAAGAGCAAGAAGCACTTCCAGGTTTGTTGGGTCAACCTCCTGCGCACGCATCATGGATGCGATAGCCTGCAACCAAGAGCAGGTTTCTTCAGCACAAAAAGGTGAAACAACACTCGTAACAGTGCTACAACATCCAAAGTTGTAAAACGATGCCAACATCCAAAATCAAACTCTAACACAGTTCTAACATGCAAAGCAAGATGTAGGTTTCAGCAGTTCTGATACATTTATTCCAGAAAAATAAAGTTGAAATACTTTTAACACCACCTAGGAACAGCAAAGAGCAAACAAAATTTGAATAAAGAAATTCAAGGTAGCAGCATCTCAATTAAAGTATCATATATTCATTTTCCAAGAATTCATTGTGACATCATCATCAAACTGTATATATTGCACAAGTTCTTAAACATAAAGCTCACAGATCTAAGCAACCACAAATTTTCAATTCATCCAAAACTTCTTTTAGAAATCATAGATATTTATAGGTTTCCTATGGTCAGAGTACTCTTCAACTTAGAATGTAAATCTGGTAAAAGAATTTTTTCCATATATTGAATATAGAAATTTTCTAGAAAAAAAAAAAAATACAAGAAAGAAATGGCATCCTAAGAAAACTGTGGAAATACCCGATCCCTGATTTTCAGCGATACCATTGCAGCAATTCTGATTTTATTAATTTAGGAACAAAGAGATTCTGGAAAATTCCTGATATCTCTATTAGTTTGTTTCCTATTTTGTAGTTTCCTATATTTGGCAAGTTTCCTGATTTTGTGGTAATTAGTATCTTGTTACCGAATATAGTGAAAGGAACTTTTCTTCCTTCCATTATATATAGGCCGTACATTTATCATTAAAAAAATTAGAGAACTATTAACTTCTCTAAAATCAACATGGTATCAGAGCCACCCCTGAACCGTAGATAGATGAAAAAATATGGGATGACAATGGATCGGCAAAGTCAATCCTTCTCTGAAGTCCACCCCCCATCCTGAAATCTCAGCCACAGGCAGCAAAGGAGGATAAGATGACAATCTTCTGCCCATTACAGGGCACAAACTCAATGGACAGAATTATCTTCAGTGGGCACAATCAGTAATGATGTTCATTTGCGGAAAGGGAAGAGAAGACTACCTCACCAGGGTAGAAGCCCCACCAAGCAAAGAAGATCCGAAGTACAAAACATGGAAGTCAGAGAACAACATGGTGATGTCCTGGCATATCAACTCAATGACAAATGAAATAGGAGAAAATTTCCTATTGTATGTGACCGCAAAGGACATCTGGGACACACCCAAAGAAACGTATTCTAGCTTTGATAACTCATACAAACTGTTAGCTGTTGAAAGTATTCTTCACAACCTATGCCAAGGAGATCTCATGGTCACTCAATACTTCAAAACTTCACACGGAATTGGCAACAATTAGACATGTTTGAAGAATACGATTGGAACTGCCCAGAAGATGGAATCAAACATCGGAAAATCATTGAAAAGAAAAGACTCTATAAGTTTCTGTTGTGCCTCAACAAGGACTTTGATGAAGTTCGAGGAAGAATGATGGGGCTGAAACCGCAATCTAGTATTCGAGAAGCATTTTCAGAAGTTCGCATGGAAGAGAATCGAAAGAAAGTGATGATGGGACCACCAACTACGGCTCACAGCCCTGAAGGATCTGCACCCTCGGTTCAAGGGCCTCAACATCAAGCTGGAGACTACAGACCGAAAAAAAGGGCGACCTTGGAGCGATCACTGCCGGAAGACTGGTCACACCAAGAAGACTTACTGGAAGATTCATGGAAAACCCACCAATTGGAACCCCTCACGTACATCCAACAACAGAGAAAGCCGTGGACATATGGCCTCCTGTGACGAGAACCACACACAGCCAGAACAGAGTCTATTCAGCAAAGAACAAATGGAACTTTTGCAAAAATTGATCAACCAGCAACAATCCTCCAATACCTCACTCATTGGAACCAGATCCTTGGCTCACAAAGGTAATTTTTTAAACGCTCTCAGTACAACAAGAGAGAAAATCAGCCCGTGGATTGTGGATTCAGGAGCCTCTGATCACATGACTGAAGATGCAAGGATTTTTAATACTTATAGTCCATGTCATGAAAATTCTTTTGTCAGAATTGCAGATGGGTCTCTCTCAAGAGTAACAGGCGTCAGGAACCGGTTCTGTGGTTATATCAAAGAACCTCACCCTAAACTCCATCCTCTTAGTCCCAAACTTAAATTGCAATTTACTCTCGATTAGCAAACTCACTCAAGAGCTTAACTCTGTTACAAAATTCTTCCCTAACTCGTGTGAATTTCAGGACTTGAATTCAGGGAAGATGATTGGCAATGCTGAGATGTGCTCAGGGCTCTATATCCTCAAGGTTGGTGATCTTCCGGAACAACAAACTCACAAGGCAGATTCGGACAAGGCAAACAATCAGTCTACAAAAATTTCTTTTACTGTTTCTTGTTTCAATAATGATGTGCTATTATGGCACAATAACCTAGGTCAACCAAATTTCGTGTACCTTCAAAAACTTGTTCCCTCATTATTCAGCAATAAAAATCCAAAAGATTTTCAGTGTGAAGTTTGTCATTTCTCTAAACATGCCCGTAACCCTTATTCAATTCAACAATATAAAAAATCCCATCCATTAGTGATGTCTGGGGAACTTCACGTATCAAAGTATTACTGGGATTTGTTGGTTTATTTTATTTGTAGATGATCACATAGAATCAGTTGGGTTTTTCTCATGAAAGAAAAATAAGAGGTTGCACAAATCTTCAAAACCTTCAACACTATGATTCAAACCCAATTCCATACCAAAATACAAATCTTTACGACTGATAATGCAAAGGAATACTTCAAACACATTCTCGGAGATTACCTACAAAGTCAAGGCATTATACACCAAAGTTCATGTGTCGATACTCCTCAACAAAATGGAGAGTGGAAAGGAAAAACAGACACATTCTAGATGTTGCTAGATCACTTATGTTTTCCACTCATGTCCCAAAACACTTCTGGTGGGAAGCCATACTCACAGCAACTTATCTCATAAACCGAATGCCTTCCTGTGTCTTAAACTTCCAAACACCTTGTCAACTCCTTCACTCGTATCCCAACACCCAAATTGTCTCAACAATACCACTCGGAAGTATTTGGGTGCTCCGTGTTTGTCCATGTCCACCAACAACACAGACATAAACTCAACCCCAAAGCACTCAAGTGTATATTCCTTAGTTACTCTCCAAACCAAAAGGGTACAAATGCTATTCCCCGGTTACAAAAAGACTATACACTTTCATGGATGTTTCTTTCTTTGAACATCAACCTTACTACCCCAAATCTAATATTCACGGGGAGAATCTCATACAGGAATACCAGCTTTGGGATATTGATGCCACAACAACCAACAACCACCCAAGTCCACAAGTCACCATCCCTCCTATCTCAACTACTCCTACTCCTACTCCAAACCACAATCACCAAAGAGAAACATAATCTGAAAATCTTCCACCTCCTTCAACTCCTGTCCAACGTCTGAAACCTACAACCAATGGTGAGTTCATCGTATATTCTCAGAAGGAGAAGATTCAAGAAGATTTAGAGCAACAAGCACCTCCCGAGCAAAGTCGAGAATCTGAGCCAAATGCAAGAACACATGAAACTTCATCAGGTAACACTAGCTCTGAATTCATCACTAATGAGTCTACTGCTAATAACCTTGATTGTCCCATTTCTTTAAGGAAAGGTAGGAGGTCATGTACCAGTCATCCAATCTACAACTTTGTCTCTTATAAAGGGTTGTCACCTAGCTTCCAAAAATTTGTGGCAAATCTGAACAAAGTGCAGGTTCCTAACTCCATTCAAGAAGCCATTTCAATTTCGGAATGTAAGACTGCAGTATGGGAAGAAATGCAGGCACTAAAGAAAAATGGAACTTGGGAGATATCAAACCTACCGAGTGGGAAACATCCAGTAGGATGTAAATGGATATTCACCGTCAAATACAAGGCCAATGGAAGCGTGGACAAATTTAAAGCGCGACTGGTTGCAAAAGGGTTCACTATGGCATCGACTACCAATAGACGTTTGCTTTAGTAACTAAATTAAACACTATTCGAGACTACTATCATTGGCTGCCAATCTTGACTAGCCTCTTCACCAACTTGATGTTAAAAACGCCTTTCTCAATGGAGACCTTACAGAAGAAGTCTACATGGACATTCCTTCTGGATTAGAAACACAGGCAACTATGAATAAGGTATGTAAGCTCAAGAAATCCCTATATGGACTGAAGCAATCTCGGAGAGCTTGGTTTGACAGGTTCAACAAAATAGTGAAGTATGGGTATTCTCGGTGTTAAGCAGATCACTCTTCATTTATCAAACACTCAACCAAAGGAAAATTGGCGATTCTCATTGTGTATGTAGATGACATCATCTTAACAAGTGATTATGAAGACGAACTGATCAAGCTCAAAACCTTACTTGCCAAAGAAATTGAAATCAAGGATCTTGTGAGCCTAAAATACTTCCTTGGAATGGAAGTAACCCGGTCAAGAAATAGAATTTCAGTGTCACAACGGAAGTATGTACTAGATCTTCTTAAAGAGATAGGAATGCTTGGGTGCAAACTGGCTAAAACACCCATGGACTCAAGTACTAAGCTTGGAGCTAATAAGGACAGTGTTCCAGTGGACAAAGGCAGATATCAAAGACCTTTTGGGAAGCTGATTTATCTCTCGCACACCAGACCTAATATTGGGTTCTCGGTTAGTGTTGTCAGTCAATTCATGAATGATCCAATTGAAGAACATATGGAAG
The DNA here is from genome assembly GCF_029873635.1 of Malania oleifera. NCBI lineage: Eukaryota > Viridiplantae > Streptophyta > Magnoliopsida > Santalales > Ximeniaceae > Malania > Malania oleifera. Next base: position 156,518,100 of record NC_080417.1, read on the forward strand.
CTGCCAACCAGACACTAAGGTACCTTAAAATGACACCAAGTAAAGGCTAGGAAAAACGCAAGGAAAGATATTGAAGTGCTCACTGATGCTTACTGGGGCGGATCAATAACTGACCGAAGGTTAACATCTGGTTATTGTAAGTATGGGTGGGGAAACCTAGTAACATGGCGAAGTAAGAAACAACCAATAGTTTCTAGGAGCAGTGCATAAGTGGAGTTCAAAGCTATGGCACTCGGAATTTGGGAGGGAATATGGTTGGAAAGACTAATGAGGGAACTAGGAATCATCACTTCTGAACCAATGAAGGTATTTTGTGACAATCAATTAGCTATTAGCATTGCAAAGAATCTGGTGCATCACAACAGGACAAACTATGTGGGAGATAGATCGCCACTTCATAAAGGAGAAGATAGAAAATGGGACAGTTAGTCTACTATACACAGATATTCTCACTAAAGCTCTACCAAGGAAGAATTTTGAAGATTTGAGCACCAAGCTTGGCTTGATTAACATCTACGCCTAGCTTGAGGGGGAGTGTGGAAATACCTGATCCCTGATTTTCAGGGATATCGTTGCAGCAATTCTGATTTTATTATTAGTTGACTACGTTAATTTAGGAATAAAGAGATTCTTTGTAGTTTCCTACATTTGGCTAGTTTCCTGATTTTGTGGTAATTAGTATCTTGTTACTGAATATAGTGAAAGGAAATTTTCTTCCTTCCATTATATACAGGCTGTACATTTATCATTAAAAAAATAATAGAATTATTTTCTTCTCTAAAATTAACAAAAAAAAAAAAAAAAAACCAAATGAAAAATGAAGAAAGTTACATTTTAACAATTCCTTGCCCCCCCCCCCCCCTTTTCTCCAAAAAATACACTACAAATCACTTGAAGAAGTACTCTCAAAAACACATGAAGAAGCCAAGGCAAAGCTGAAGAACAACCATATTACAGAATACAGATCAATGCCATAGGACCAATTGTATTACTTGAGATTAAACTATTTGTTGTTTTTAGTGACTCATGGTTTTTCTAGCTGCTATTGGAGATTTTTTTATAGTATTTTTGGGTTTTGGTAAGGGATTAGTGTTGTGTTGATATGTTTGGTTTGAGGTTATCTGGGATGGATTGAAAGGAATGCGAAATATTTTGAAGGATTGATTTGGTCCTATGGCATTGATTTGTATTCTGTAATACAGTTGTTCTTCAGCTTTGCCTTGGCTTCTTCATGTGTTTTTGAGAGTACTTCAAGTGATTTGTAGTGTATTTTTTGGAGAGGGGGGGCAAGGAACCTTATAATTGAACAATTGATGGATTTTCTCACCTCATTAGTATCCTTGGGACTCGCATATGAAATACCTACAGTAAGCACCTTATAAGGCTTTTTCACCCATGACAAGAAGAGGAGAGAAAATCCATCAATTGTTCAATTATCAGAAGACCCACGATCATGAAAAATCCGCAGATTGCACTCCAGCCAAATAACCCACACGACAGCAAAAATAGCACATCACCGAAAGGTCCTTGTATCTTTACACCTTCCAAAACCTCTAAAATCAACCATCAAGAAAACCAAAAAGTTTGCTTTGAAGCCTCCAAGCTACAGGGCAGCGCAAGAATAAATGAGCATGATCCTCATTACTACAATAAAGGCATGTATGATCCTCAATCTTGAAGCATATCATTGGTGCAGACGTGCAGTTTTCAGTCTTTCCTAAAGTTCCATTAATAATTTCCATAATTACTTGTAAGTTTCTGGTGCTTTCTTTGAATCAAATTGACACACCCATACATTTGAGACCCTGGAAATTTCTATCAAATTGAAATTTTAAACTTTACCCCTAATAACCTTGTTAGACATGGTAAGTGGACCAGGCAGTGCAGGTATGAAACTTTGCAGGCCATGCCGCTTGGCCTTAAGAATAGGCAAACTGATGTGTGTACAAATACAACTGCTGCTGCTGATATGTACTACTATATATACTGCTATATGCGCTGCTGCTGATATATTTCCCACTGCTGGTGTGTATAGATACTGCTATGCTCCTATATGCTCCTACATACAAGTATGTTCCTACATGCCTCTACATACATATGTGATATCTTGCTGTGGCTATCTAATTCTAAGTTGAACATCTTAACAACAAACAACAAAACCAAGCCTTAGTCCCACTAAGTCGGGTTGGCTATATGAATCATTTTCTGCCAATTTATGCGATCATGGACCATTTCTTTTGATAGATTCAAGGATATTAAATCCTTACTCACTATTTCCTTCCAAGTTATTTTAGGTCTACCCCTACCCCTTTTACTGCCCCCCACAGTAACTAAGTCACTCTTCCTCCCAGGTGCACTATAAGGCCTACGTTGCAAGTGTCCATACCATCTGAGTCGTCCCTCCCTTATCTTATCTTCTATAGGAGCAACACCTAACTTACCACGAATATGTTCATTCCTTAATTTATCTTTTAATGTTATACCACTCATCCATCTAAGCATTCTCATCTCGGCAACTTTTACTTTTTGGATATTATGTTTCTTCATCACCCAACATTCCGATCCATATAGCATAGCTGATCTTATAGCTGTCCTATAAAACTTCCCTTTCAATTTTAAGGGTATTCTACGATCACATAGCACACTTGAAGCACTTCTCCATTTTACCAAACCTGAAGCACTTCTCCATTTTACCAAACCTGCTTTAACTCTATGCATTACATCATCTTCAATTTCTCCTTCAGCTTGCATAATAGATCCAAAGTATCGAAATCTACAAGTGCTATTCATTTCTTCATCATCAAGTTTAACTTTGTCTCCAATATTCCTTTTATCATTACTAAAATTACATTTCATATATTCTGTTTATTTCTACTTATCCTAAAGCCTCTAGATTCCAAAGTTTCTCTCCATAATTCTAACTCAGCCTCTACTCCGTCTCTAGTTTCGTTAATAATTCTGAGTAGTTATTTTAAAGATACACACATAGTAAGGGGCAGCGCGCACACAAGGTTTTGTCGTCAATCAAAAAGGGAGAGAATGTTGAAGTTAGTTTTGATGAATGAAAAAAGTGGTGTTCAACTCATGGTTTTAAATTGTGGCCACGGGTAACGTCGTGTAATGGTTACGAGTGTCGTGGGATGTGGGAGAAGTGGACATTACATAAGGGGAAGTGGTCGAAACAGCAGTGAATTTTTTCATGCATGCGCAACCATGTCAAAATTGAAGAATAATGACGGAATCATTTATAACATGATTTTCAATGAATTTTGAATGCATCTAATCAGCCTACAAACATTTTTTTAATTGGTAACATGATATTTATATCAATTTTAGTAAGCTGTTTACATACAAAATCATATTTTTTTATACAATTCACTACTTTAATGACTAAAAAATTTACAAATGTAATTGAAATTGACAATCATATTAATTAGAGACATAAAATGAGTAAATACACACACCCGCACACACACACATGATTCATCAATATCAATATAATATTATGATACAAGCAGGCATTTAGGCTCATTAAGCAAATGAATACTAAATAGATAGTAGTCTTCCTACATTGTAACCATTGTATTTAATAGTTACATATTATTTTGTATTTTTTTTTTATAGAAAATTTAACTTTTAAATTTTTATATTTAAAATAAAATTATGAAATTTAGGCCCGTTAAGCAAATTAAGTAGTTAAACTATAAGAATCATTAATCATTGTATATTAGCAATTAAGCATCAAGTACTAAGAATTTAAAATATTTAAAAAAATAAAAATACAAGTAACTAAGTTAACAAAGTAAATTTTAGAACTTAGTTAACTAGAATTTTAAATTAATAATTCAAAAAACATAATTATCTAAAATAAATAAAAATTAATCTTTGGTATTAAGCTTCAGCTTTCAGCTGCTTAACTTGCTTAAGTGGAAAAAAAAACACAAAAAAGAAAAGGTTGGGGGGGAGGGGGGGAGAATTTAAATAAATTATACATGCTGGCAGAAGAAACTGGAGTCAACTAGACAAACCCAATAATTGATGAAGAGCAGCGGTAGCACTCGCAGAAGCCAAAAAAGGAGGATTTCGGCTACCTCTTCAAATCCACTTCGGATCCACCCAAATCCAAAGCTTCCAACATGATTTCCCACTCAGATCTACCCAAATCACTTCTAAACAACAACAAATTTCCTCTCAAATGGATAATATTTTAGACAAAAGGAAGGGGAAGCACGCACTCGACCTCTGGGCAGCAATTTCAAGTACAACCTTCTATTTTTGCAGTTGTAGATCACGAGCTTGGGGACGGCAGAAAAATTGGGAAGAAATCAAGTATGTTTGAGTATAAAGGTTGTTGGGAGGTGCATCTAGTGTAACGGGGCATAATGGCCATTTACATACCATAACAGAAGCACAACGGCTGTTACGGCCATGAATTTTCTCCACATTGTTTAGTGGTCTGAAACGGTATCGGCGCCTTGATTTTCATAATATAAAAACCGTTTAAAACCATGGTTAAGCTCCAACAATCAAACTCACGAATAAACTCTTTCATAGGCTTGCATACTCTGTGAGAGTCTTTCACAGATGCACTGCAATCTTACATGCAGATCAGAGTGCTTGTTTGGTCAATTTGCTGTACTAATGTGTTTAAAATTACCTCCTATATTATTGATTAATATCTTAGACAGATTGCTAACCCTTCATGTTAAAGCTCTTAACATTCAAATTTCAAATTGGAGAATCAAGCAAGTATCAATCAAACAACTAGAGGTTTCCTTCTTCGGCTGAGCATTAATATTCATTGCATGTGCATAGATCCTTCAGCTCAATCATGCATTAACTACAGAACCTAGAAGAGGAAAACAGGAATCTGATCACTCTATAAGAACAAGAGAGACACGACATACAAGAATTTAGAATTCACGTTTTTTAGTTGATATGCTGCTATTTGTTCAATCTGGTTGTATTGTTGTTGTAACTCTCCAAGCTTATTGTCATATCTTACCTAATAGGTTCAGTCCTTCAAGAAGGCTCTCTAGACTCATAGATTTGGGTTAAACAAACTGCATGTGTGAACTCTAAAATGACCTCAAAGGTTCATTACTCCATTGCTATTACTTTTGAGTATAATCCTGGTTACGACTTATGTCCTAGACTGCATCGGGACTATGTTTTGGCTGTTATCTCTGTTAGGACAAGTGTCTCAAAGTGGTAAGGCACTGAGTTTTGGCCACGGACCATGTTGGGGTTGTGTTGAATCCATAGGGGTTTTTTGTCCCTGGTACTGAATAACGATCTGTTGATAAGTGTTCAACAATGTAGGCCGATTATCTTGGAATTGTAATACCATAAGTATTAGTGAAAATCTCAAGCGTATTTGTTTGGGAGTGCACGTAGGTCAAGAGACCGAACCAATGAACCATTATAAAATTTGCGTCATTCTTGTCTCTACTTTATACTTTCATCGTGCACTTCATATTGAACATCCTTAATCAAATTAATGATTGAATTGTGGTTGTGAATCACATATCAGACATCCTTGATCAATCAACTTAATAATCAGATTGTAATTGTAATCTTCATTTTAAACATTCTTGTTCACCATCTTATTCATTAAGTAACTTACAGTGTGGTTGAGCATCTCATATTAATCAGACTTGAATCAACCATCTAGATAATTGGGTAAATCTGATTGTAGTTATATGTAGTTTCTTGATCAACCAAGTGTTTCTAAGGATTAAATCTTTCACTGAATGTTGTGTCGTGCTTCATTTATCAAGCAAGCAAGATTGAGTTTTGAATTTATTTTTGTTTAAAAAGGACAAAAGTTTAATATCATCCAATTCACTCCCTCTTTTGGGTGCCTAATCAGACCAACACCTATTAACATAACACTAACACGCTGATAATACCAAAAGACTAAAATAACCATTAATAGGTAAGAAATTTTTGGTGTTCATTCCTTGAGGCATAAAAAGAGTTGGATGGCTAAGCTTTGCTAATGACTTCTAAAAATTCGCAAGAAAATTTGTTATGATTTTAGAAGGAAAAAAATGCGAAGGCTGCTCAAGTCATTTGCAATAAAAATAAAAATAAAAAGTTGTCTTCAGTGCGAGGGTGAAGGAATTAAGGGTGCTGTTACTAGATTACAATGCCACTCGACTGGAGGGGAATGCCCATAAGGTGCAGGGATCTAGGGTTCTGGTGGCTGTTGCTAGTCTGGTAGAGGCAGCTAGGGCTGCAATTGAAGACGATGAGGTTATGAATATGAAGTATGGGCCAGTTCGTCTAGTACTCATCATCGATTTGGGCCAAATAAGAGAGAAAGGTTGTTCCTTTAACAAAGTTGGACCACTTAATAGAAAAGGTCCAATGTTTAGGCAAGAATGTTATAGGCATTTCTTTGGATTCAAAAAAAAGGCTTTTCTTAATAGGGGCTTTCACAAATGGACCTTCTCTCTATAAAGGCCTAGTGTAAGGATATGGGCAATCAAGCCCTTCCCCTGTCTGACCATGTTACAGAACAGGTCAATTATCCTAGCCAAAATTCAATGAAATATGGGAGAGGTGGGGTTACAAAGGAAAGGAGGCTAAGAAATGAGAAGATTTTTCATATAACGACAGGGATGACATTCACAAGTTTGACTGTGATGGGGGTTTGCTGTTGGATGAGATTTAGGAACAATATGGATATGTTTCCGATTCCTATGATGTTCTAAGAAATGAGGAGATTTTTTAAGTAACGATAAGGATGATATTCACGAGTTTGACTGTGATGGGGGTTTGCTGTTGGATGAAATTTAGGAACAGTATGGCTATGTTTCAGATTCCTACGATGTTCTCAAGGACCTATCATACGTACATCCTGTCCCATTGGAAGGATTGGAGGGGGTGTTCCTATTCTAGAAAACAATGGACTGTTTAATGAACTACAATGCAAGGATGAAATTTTATCTATATCAATGGAGGTGATTTCTAGGAAGGATTAGAGGTGTGGATTTAAAAATGTGTGAAGCTAGTGCGCTTTGATGGGGGTAAGTTTGATGTGAAGGAGGGCTGGAGAGAGCTAGCAAATTTAAAGTGCTTAGTCAACTATGCAAAAAGGGATTGAAAATGATTTTTCTTGGTTAATTGTTTTATTTGTTTATTTTTATTTTTATTTTGATATTTTCTAATTTTTCTGTTTATTATTTTTATTTTTTGAGTGGACTTCTTGTCCCCTTAGGTCGTAACTTCTCTTTCTCAATTTAGCATACCTTCTTTTTATTATCAAAAAAATAGTAATCACATTTAACAAAGTTTCCTTATGATCCTCTAGGAAGAAAATGGTATCATATGCAAACAGAAGATAAGACACCATAATCCCTTTATTCCCACCTTAGTTCCCCTAACAAAACATCTACGAGTAACCATATTAACCAAACAACTCAAGACATACACAAAAAAGGAGAAAGCGGGTCCCCTTGCGTAACCCCCTTTAAAGCTTTAAACCATGATTTTGGCTTTTTATTTATAAAGATCGAAAAAAAGGAATTAGACAAACACCCCCTCATCCAAGTCATCAATCTCTCACCAAACCCTTTATTCATAAAGATTTTATCAAGAAAATTCCAACTAAAAGAGTCAGAAGCCTTTTCAGAATCTACTTAAAACACAATCCCCTTCCTTCTCCTCCTATGAACATGCTCAACAACCTCATTTGCCACTAAAATAGCATCCACAATCTGCCTATTCCCCACAAAGCACCTTGAGCCTTAGAAATATTATCCCCTATCCATGGTTTTAAATAAAGGCCGCGACCGTTACGTAAAGGTTTTTTGGGTTACCGATACCGTTACACACCGCGAAATCGGTGGGAAGAAAAATCACGGCCGTAGCGGCCGTTACGGACTGCGACCGTTACGTAAAGGCCGCTACGGCCGTTACGTAACCGCTACAGGACTGTTACACCAAAAAAAATTTTTATTTTTTACTTTTTCTTCTCACTTTTTCTCTCTCTTTCATATATCATTCTCAATATTCCAAGTGGCAAGAGGGGGAAAAGATTATAATGAGGATGACAATGATACAAAATTTACTTTTTCTTTAAATACTCACAATAGATGCATTAATTAACAATTTCAAAATACTAACTTGTCAGGAATTTTTTTTTTTTAATAATATTAGTAATGTGATATTTATGTTCTTTATTTTTCAACTTCAACCTTCTTTCTTTTCTAGCTATTTTATATTTATATTATTCGTATGTCTTATGTGTCTAATAGATTAATGGAGTGTATAATGTATTTTATTTTATTAATTCATTTAGCACACATAAGAATTTATCATAGATAAGAACAATGAGAAGTATAAATACGTGCACACACGTAATTTTCTATCAATGATGGTTTAAAACAAATGTAAACTTGTTGCCCTTACCAAATAACTTAGTTACTCGAACTAAAGGGTCCAAAATACACTAAAACCCTTTCTAAGAATGGCCAAAAGCTTAAAGCATGCAAGTACGCTAATATGCACAAGGTTGTGCGTCCTTCAAAAAAATTCACGGCCGTTACACTTGCTTCCCGTTATGTAACATCCGCTACTCCTGCTTCCCGTAACACCTGTTACCGTTACGTTACGCTACCCGCTACCGCGATTTAAAACCATGCCCCTATCATAAAACTCAACCTTTAAGCTAGAACATTCGCAATGATCTTTTACACACTAGTAACTAAACTGATACACTGAAAATCTACAACCTTAACAGATTTATTCTTCTTAGGCATGAAACTGACAAAAGTAGAATTAATACTCTTGCCCAAAATCCCATTAAAAAATACAATCTTCAGTAATTCCTCCTTAACCACTTCCCAACAATCACGAAAGAAACCCATTAGAGGCTTACCCTCTCCATTCTAAACACCATTGCCTTGACCTCATTTTACTCAAATGACCATTCCATCCACTTAACCTTGTCTCTAGAAATAGGACTTCACTCCAACCCCTCACACAAATTCCTACAGCAGTCCTCTTTAATAAATGAACAACCAAAAAACTCTATAATCTCATCAAGACTAATCTAACAAGAATGAAAAGTAACCTCACCCCCTCTAACTCCTATACTCTAATCATACTCCTCCTCTTCCCTTTAGCAATCCTATGGAAAAATTTTGAATTACTATCCCCCTCCCTGACCCACTTAAATCCATCTCCTCATTTCCCTAAAAATCACCTCCTCAAACTCATTTTTTTAAAAAAAAAAAATTAGATAATAAAAGAAGCTATATTAGATAGAAAGAAGAGAAGGTACAACATGCGGGAACAAGGAGTCCATCAAATAACAACCAAAGACCCACAAATAAAAAAGACAAAAGAAAAAAGAAAGAAAGCAAAAACTCAAGATGTCAAAATAATAGTAGAAAAAATTAACCAAGGAAACCCCTTTTCAAACCCTTTCCATCATGATTTACTGAGCTCTTCAAATTCTCCTGGACCTTTGATCTTCTGACATTTGCCACCATCCAATCACACTTCATTTCCTCTAAAGTCAGTCAACTTTAAAGTCATTTTATCCAAAAGATCTTGAGCTTCTACCTCCTCCTCAGGAATCTCTTCGATTGGTGTAGGCAAAATTCCATCCCTATGCTGCAAATTATTAACCAGCCCATCATTTTCAAAAATAGACACACACTCCAAACCTTCTAGGAGAGGGGGCGGGGGGGGGGGGGGGGGGGGGTGTGAACATAAGATAAATCCCCTAGTTTGTCACAAGAATCAGAAACATAACCATATTTTCTTGAATCTCATCCAACAACAACCCTCGCCACAATCAAACTCACTAATATCGTCATTCTCTAAATATGAAAATCCACCGATTTATTTATCTCCCTTCCTTTACTTGCCTCATTGCTACCCCCAATCTCTTTCATTGCATGATAGTCTTCCACTATGCTAAATTATCCTTTAGAATCTCTCCTTAATATCTTTGACACGGATTCACCAGATTTTTCTCTTTTATCATCAAACACCTTCCTCATGTCCACACCCATACAAGGATAAACCTTACCCTCAAATCTATTAGAATTTGGACAAAAAAACATTGGGATCCCCCCACCCCTACCCCCCCCCCCCCCCCGCGGGGGGGGGGGGGGGGGGAAGGCAGCTTATAATTTTTTACTCCTTTCCACCCCACCTTTTAATCCCTGTTTGACACTAATCTCATCTTTAACATCAAAATCTTGTTTTGAAACTAACTTGCTTATATTCTAGTTGGTACCAAAATTTTATCAATTCACTTTAATTTGTATCTTGGAGAGCTGCAGCCTGTAAAAGAAGTCCATTATGAAACGGCATAGAGTCTTCCTTCCCACTAATTGACTCCTAAATACTAGGAACGGTGTTTTGGGCCTGCCCATATTAGGGCCCAACAAGAAAGTACCGAAATCACCTAGTTCCTTCTATGTGGAGCCCAAAAGATGTGGTCCTCCCTTAAACTCCATATTACTGCCCACATCAGACTTACCTAAACATAGGGCCTGCTCAAATGATTGACCCAGTTTAGACAAGAGAGAGACACCTCCTTTTTATATTATTTAGGCCAGGTCCAAAACAAGGAAAAAAAACCACCCGGCCCACTCCCCTTCACAATCTCCTCCCCAAAAGCAACCCTAGCTGCCTCAGAGAGAAGCGCAGCTCCCGATGGAATCCTAGCTTCCTTCGCATTCTGGTTGGTGGATTCCAGATTGTTAATGCTGGAACCTGTCTTTGAGAACCCATAATCCTTCTTCCGTTACAAACCTCCTCAAACTCATTTTTCCAACAAATATATAGCATCAAAGGAGTCTGATACTTGATGCTGGCAGTGACAATTGATTCTCAATAATGCTAATAACACAATGGCAATCCAATTTATAGCAGTTCAGATCTAAATATCATGTCTGGAGTTTGAATTATTGAGTTGCAAATAAAGATTTCAGGTGCTGGATTTCACTTAGATGCATTTGTGGTGAGGGGCCTTTCAGCTGCTGGTAGATTGAGAGGTGATGAATCTAGTGGTGGTGATAGTGTGTCAAGAAAACTTGAGCAAAGGTGTGGTTTTAGGGTGCAACAACTAGAAAATTTTGGCCCACACATTGGAGCTCTCAGGTTGTGAAACAGTGATGAAACATTTGTGAGAGGTCAATTGGTACTCTATAATGTTGATGGTAGTGGTGATGTGTGTAGTAGAGACCTTGAAGGGTTAGACAAAAAAAAAACCCCGGAAGGCTATAGATACAGAGTTACAGAGTTTCTTTTTATTTTTTAAATTTATTTGGGAAACTGTTTAGGATTGCTGGGCTACTGTCTGTAGTTTGTACCCTTGCAGGGAACTCTAAATGAAACAAGGGAAGAATATGGGAGATTAACAGAAAGAAGAAGAGGAAGGAAACAATAAAGGTGAACCTGAAGATGAATTTGGGCTAATCAGGAGAGGATGAAAGAGATTGAATATGAGCTAATCATGCAAAACAGTAAGAGGAATTATTTCCAAGAAATACATTGAAATATAAAATGAGAAATAGAGAGAGGAGAAATGAAGAGGAAGAAAAAAGAGAGGAAGGCAGAGATACAATTTTCTTCCACACCTTTGTAAGAAAGCCTAAATTAGAAGCAATTCACAAATAAACTATCTATTGCAAACAAACTCATAAATACACATAAGCCTACTACTAATTAAACTAAACACACATAATAACTACTAATTAATTAAACAAATTTGAGATTAGCATAACCAAATCTAGCCGTTGAGGGCAGAGGAAGAAGCTGGCAGCAAATGAGGAGGTGGTCGTGGTGGTACGATGAGGAGGTCATCAGAGGCGGCTAAGAATGAAAGAGGAAGAGGAAGCAACAACAGCGGCACATAGAGGAGGAGGTCAATGAGGGTGGCCAAGGGAGGCGGATAAGGTAGAGACAGCAGAGGAGCAGCAACCTATGCATCACCATAGTTGGGAAAGGGCTAGGGGGAGGGGGAAGGAAGGAGTAACATCATTGTAGTCAAAGGTGCAAGGTGCATCGAGCCACAATGGGTACTTGGAGCCAAGGCGCAAGGTGCACCTCATGAAGGCGAGGCACACAATTATTAAAGTTGTGTATAATGCCTATTTGATGGTTAATTGATATACGAACACATCAACAATAATATTACAATTTAAAATGCCAAACTATTCAATAACAAAACATAAATGCATAGAAATTATGACTACCAGGTACCAAGTTCAAAATGAAACAAACATAGTTCAACATAAGCAATTAAGTATGCAGGAGTTCAAGCTACAAATTACAAAGGAAATGAAATTGCCAAGAATCAACATAGTTCAATATCAAAAGAAAAGAGTAAAATAAAAGATTCCAAAGTCTAAAATCTAAAAATCCTCCTCATTCATCACTCATTGTCAACTAAGTATGCCAAGATATCATCTTCCTCTTCATCATCAGAATTTACTTCTCCAACATCTTCCCCTTCTGTCTTCTCTGCACTACCCACTTGGATCTTATCCTCATCTACAAGTTCCAACATTGCAGTCTAACCCCTAGTAGTGCTAGATGAAGCTCTTCCTCTATAAGATAAGGACACATTCGCACTTATTCTTGATCTAGTGCGATGTACGAGGTTATATACTCCAGAAACTCTGGCAATGAAACCCCATGTCAAAAGATCATCTTGAAACACAAGTTCATCAACCTCATCGGAATCGCCATCCATCCTACCAATCAACTCATTACTATCATCAATGTCCTTTAGAAGGATGGGATCAACGATGTCACACTTATAGTATTGATGCTTCAAAGTTTGATTATATATCACAAATCCCAAATCATTCAAGCTTTCCTGCTGGGCTAGCCTATTTCTCCTTTTGCTCTAAAGCTGAAGAAGTTTAAAGTAATATAGCAAATAATGATTCTAAAAAGTAGTAGACTAGTAGGTCATGTTTTTCAATCCATTATATCCAAATGACTTACAAGTTGGAATATGCTCCAATTTCTTTTGCAGCCGGCAGCCCTACACGTGAGGCTAAGGATTTTCAAAGCAAACTTTTGCAAGTTTGGAGCTGATGATCCAAATGATATCCACCATTGTGCTGTTATTAAATAAATTTCAAATAAATACCTACTAGCTAAGTAGAAAAAATAATTTTGGATAGAAAGAGGTAGTAAAGATGCCACTTTACGTAGTGCTTTTGTCTTCCTTTGTCTTTGTTACAGGTTACATATGTCTTTTAGCATTATTATTATTGAGTGTGTTAGTATGTTAATTAGTGAGAGTTAGTAAGCGTATTATTGTCATTAAAATGTATTTAATTTGTATTATAAATAGAGGGAGAGACCTATCTTCAAGTTAGGTCATTCACTTAATCAAATTTTAACATGGTATCAGAGCATGATTCAACCTAAACCCTATTCCCCTCAGTCATTGCTGGAAAACACCATTCTCGCAGCTGTCCTTCCCAGGTCCACCTCCATCCCATTTTATTTCACAAAACCAACCACACATCCTTTAACAACCCCCCCCCCCCCCGGGGGGGCGGGATGACCCACCCCACAACCGCACCGCCAGAGGACACCCCACACACTGGCCAAACGCTGGCAGGGCCAACTCCACGCTCCGGCGCATGATTGAAGTTCTGACAACTTTTTTCTTTTTTCTTTGCCGTACTCTGATTCATTCTTTAGACTATATTATCAAGCTGTTAGGCCAGTTTTTGCTAAAAAATTGAACCTTTTTCGACCATGCACTCGCAATATCCTGTCAATTTTTGTCCAAGATTGCGAAGGCTTCTTTGTGAGTTTTTTGGAGCCTGGCAGTGTTCATATGTTCATTTGTAAGTACTGTGGCAGTGTTATATTTGTCAGTGAATTGTTCAGCTTGTCCATCGTTGTGTCGGTGCTTCACATAGTGTGTGATTTCCCCGATTAGTTTTGATTGTTCTTCTTGTTTTTTGGCGTGGTTGCTGATTTGTGAGTGTTGGGATGCAACCTGTGAATTCCAAAAATTAGTTTTGTTTCCTACATCGCTGCGACGAATAACAACTCAAAAGTGGGATGGAAAGAACTATGTTTAATGGTCTAAAGTTGTTCGGATTTATTTAGCAGGATTAAGGAAATATGACCACTTGCTCCACTTGCTCGATGGAGGCACAGATTGCACGGATGTGTGTGCATCTAGATATGTGCAAGGAGATTTGGGATTATGTTATGATTTATCCTAGGAGTACTTTCAGTACAACAAGGAGATAGGAGTATTGCAGATTACTTTGGAGAGATGAAGTGTATTCATGAGAAACTTAACATTGTGCAACCTATAACTGCCGACATTCATGAGATGCAGAAGTAGCGGGAGCAGATGACAATTCTTCGTGTTCTAGCAGGCTTGAGACCCGAGTTTAAGGTAATTCAGTCCTAGATACTCGATAATGCTGAGTTGCCATCATTTGCCGATATTTATTCTCATGTACTTCATGCTTCCTTTAGCGCGCATTCTCATGCTCTTGCATCTGGCTCTAAGAGCACAACCTTTGCTACACAGGGTGATTCTAGTTCTCCACCAAACAACTGCAAAATTTATTGCGGTGGTTCAAGTGGCCGTAGTGGTAGAGACAAATGATGTAGAGCCACAGAGGTACTCCCCGCAAGTGCACTCATTATGGACGGAATAATCATACTATTGAGCAGTGTTGGGATCTTCACAGAAGACCTTTACGTGTTGCTATTGCAGCCACCACTGGCTTCACACCTTTGGGGGCAGCCAATGCAGCCACCACCGACTCCTCATCTTTGGGGTCGAGTGGGGGGTAACTAACTATATCTATGTCAGAGGATGAGTATACCATGTTCCAGCAGTATCAAGCATCACAACAAGCTTCTCTTCCCATTGCATCTCTTGCCCAAATAGGTAATCACAATAGTATGCCTATCATCCAGAACTTCTTGTCCTAATCTTTGGGTCATAGACTCAACTGCCACTAATCGTATCACAGGTATACCTAGCTTTTTCTATACTCTTCAATACCCTACAAATTTACCTTATATTACTCTTGCTGATGGATCCACTACTACAGTCAAAGGAATTGGGACTGTGAATCCCACTTCTTCTATTTCTCTTCCTTTTGTTTTATATTTTCCCAAATTTCCTTTCAACCTTATGTCCGTTAGCTGAATTACTAGTCCATGAATTGTTTAGTGACATTCTTTCTAGATTTTGTGCGTATTCAGGATTTGAAGACGAGGAAGACAATTGGTGGAGGGCATGAAGCTGGTGGACTTTATCACTTTGAGCAGCTATCTCCTTCTACCGCTTGCACTACTACTGCCAAACCTTTCCAAATTCATTGTCGCCTACATCATCCTTCATTGGAAAAGTTAAAATGTCTTGTTCCTAGTTTGAGTCCTGTGTCTAGTCTTGATTGTGAGTCTTGTCACTTGGGAAAGCACAATCGTATTTCTTTCGCTTCTCGAGTCTATAAACGGGCTGCAAGCCCTTTTATGTTAGTTCATTTAGATGTCTAGGGTCCTAATAAGGTCGTGTCCAAGTTGGCTTTCTTGTACTTTGTAACCTTTATGGATGATTATTCAAGAATGACTTGGTTATATTTAATAAAAGATCATTCTGAGTTATTTCATGTATTTTGTGCCTTCTGGTTTGAAATAAAGACTCAATTTAGCTTGCCAATTTGAATACTTCGAAGTGATAATGCTAAAGAGTTTTTCATTGCACAATTCACTACTTATATGACTCAGTTTGCTATTGTTCATCAATCATCATGTGCCCACACTCCTTAACAAAAGGGGGGCTGCAGAGCAGAAAAATAAACATCTTCTTGAAATCACTCGCACCTTAGTTTATCAAATGTAGGTACCTAAAGTTTTTTGGAGTGAGCAATGTTGTACTTACTGCTTGTTATCTAATCAACAGAATGTCATCCTTTTTTCTTAGTGGGGAAATTCCCTACTCTATTCTCTTTCCGAATTCACCTTTATTTTTTCCTCGTATATTTGGGGGTGTGTCCTTTATTCATCAACTAATTCCTGGGGCCGATAAGTTGGATCCTCGTGCTATAAAATGTGTCTTTTTGGGCTACTCATATACTCAAAAGGTTTATCGTTGTTATAGTTTTGTGCTGCATCGCTTCTTTGTTTCTGCCAATGTTACCTTCTTTGGGTTACACCTTACTACACTCAAATCACTGAGTGATTCTGAGCTCAATGAGTCTCTTCCTTTGCCTAATCTTCTAGATTCTACGTTGTTATCCTTGCCCAACAAACCATTTAAGTCTCCATGTAGTTCGAGTCGTTCTCATTGCCTTTACCATCCTAATTTGCAGGTGTATTCACGATGGCAGCTCCAAGGAAGAGAGTCCCCTCTAGCTTCTAGTACCAAGTCTTTGGTTTCCTTGTCTGATGATCATACTTCCCATAATGTTGATCCTCCTATTGTTGTTTGGAAAGTTGAACGCACAAGTACTAAATACCCCATTTCTAGCTATATTTCTTATCACTTCTTGTCACTTTCCTATTATTGTTTTGTTACTGCTCTATCATCTACTACCCTTCCTAAATTTGTTTCGTAAGTCTTAACCCATTTTGGGTGGAGGGATGCTATGGCTGAAGAGATGAATGCTTTACATGACAATGATACTTGGGACTTGATACCTCTTCCTCTTGACAAGTCTGTGGTTGGTTGTTGCTAAGGGATACACTCAGGTGCATGGTCAGGATTATCTGATACTTCTTCTCCGATTGCCAAACTTACATCAATACGTTTGTTCATCTCCTTGGCTACTACTTGTCAATGGCCCCTGCATAAACTTTATGTGAAAAATGCATTCTTGCGTGGTGACCTTGAGGAGGAGGTTTTTATGGAGCAACCACCTGGGTTTGTTGCTCAAGGGGAGTCTGACTTAGTGTGTCGGCTAAAGAAGGCTTTATATGGTTTAAAACAGCCTCCCAGAGCATGGTTTGGTTGTTTCAGCGTTGTAGTGCTTGAGTTTGGTCTTCAACTGTGTGCTATGGATCATCCCATGTTTTACTGTCATACTTTGTCGAGTAGGATCCTTCTTGTTGTTTATGTGGATGATATTGTCATTACAGGTGATAATGATAAAGGTATTCAGAGTCTCAAACCTTTTCTACAAACTAAGTTTCAGACCAAAGATTTGGGACCGTTGAAATACTTCTTGGGTATAAAAGTATCTAGATCTCGTATGAGAACTGTTGAGTTACAGAGGAAGTATGTTCTTGATCTATTGGATGAAACTAGCTTGTTGGGACCTAAACTAGTTGATACACCCATGGATCCTACAAGTTAATGTTAGATATGGGTGATTTGCTACCTAATCCTAGACAATACTAGAGGCTTGTTGGAAAATTGAATTACCTCACAGTTACTCGGCTCGATATATCTTTTGCAACAAGTTTTGTAAGTCAATTTTTAGATTCTCCGAGGACAAATCATTGGGACGCAGTAATTCGCATCGTGAGATATCTTAAAGGTGCATGTAGGAGAGGTCTTTTATATCAAGATCACGGTCACACTTCTGTCCATGGATATACAGATGTATTGGGTTGGATCGCCTTCCATCGAAGATACACCACTAGGTACTGTATCTTGGTGGTGGTAATTTGGTTTCTTGGAAGAGTAGGAAACAAACTGTGATGGCAAGGTCAAGTGCTGAATTAGAATATAGAACTATGACTCACACTGCTTGTGAACTTTTCTGGTTGAAGAACATGTTGCAAGAATTGGGTTTTTTTGCATTCTCAGCCTATGAAGTTGATTGTGATAATCAAGCTACTCTTCATATTGCCTCCAACCTGGTCTTTCATGAACGAATTAAGCACATTGAAGTTGATTGCCATTTTGTTCAGGAGGAACTAGTGTAGAAGCTCATTACAACTGCCTATGTGAAGTCGGACATGCAGCTTGATGATTTGTTCACCAAAGCATTGGAGGGTGCTTATGTTAAATTCATTTGTAACAAGCTCAGAGCATATGACATTTATGCTCCAGCTTAAGGGGGAGTATTAGAGGTAATATATGTGTTTTAGTATTATTATTATTGAGTGCATTAGTATGTTAATTAATGAGAGTTAGTAAGGGTTTTATTGTCATTAGAATATTTGTATTATAAATAGAGGGAGAGACCTATCTTCAAGTTAGGTAATTCATTTTAATCAAATCTTAACACTCTCGAAAGACACCACTAGCGCTAATATAATTTTCCAACTCATTTGAAACTTTATCTCGCAATTCAAAGGTTGCCACAAACCTTGTAATGCATTTGTACAAAGTTGTCATGATTTCTTCATCTTGCAAAATGTGGGGGGTTTGAGTAGTAAAATTTCGGGCCCAAGTTGTGCGCAGCCACATGCAAAGCTTGATCTCCACCTCGTATCAATAATTTCAAATGCCTCCTTGAATTTATCCTCTCTCTCATTGAAAGCCTTAGCTATGACTTCCTTAGCCCAATCCATTGCTTCATAAATATATCCCATTGCAAGTTTCTTTCCCCATCAACAAAACAAAGTACACATACAAGTGGGTCTGTCAATTTAGCAGCATAGACAATGGTACTTCAAAAAGTAGGCAACAAAACAATACTAATTGCCCTTTTGCTAGCTGCCTCTGCCCATTAACCAACATTCCAATCTTCTGAAGTAAACATCTTCCTCAAGTTATTCTTTTGAAGGTGTATCGAATGAAGAATGAAGGCAATTGAAAATCCTATAACTGTAGGCCTTCGTAACTCCTTTTGTTTTGGTTTCTTCAAGGTGGATTGGTATGAACTTCAATTTCCCAAACTTCATCCTCTTCATCTTCACCATAATGATCTATGTCATCAAAGTCAAGCAATAACTCATTGTCCTCCTTTTATGTATCTTTCTTCAAAATTTCGAAGAAGAAGGAGAAGAAAAAGTTATGGTTCCTTCAAGGTGGATTGGTGTGAACTTCAACTTCCACTACTAAACACTCCCTTGCCATGAGGTTCAATTTTCTGAACTTCATCCTCTTCATCTTCATGATAATGATCTATGTCATCAAAGTCAGACAATAACTCATTGTCCTCCTTTACTAAGAAGAAGAAGAACTTCAACATCCACTACTAAACACTCTCTTGCCACGAGGTATAATTTCCTAAACTTCATCCTCTTCATTTTCACCATAATGATCTATGTCATCAAAGTCAGGCAATAACTCATTGCCCTCCTTAAGAAGAAGAAGAAGAAGAAGAAGAAGATTACTCACACTTTGGTGAAGGCTCGAAGACTATTCAAAGGCTTGACTCACGCTTTGGCAAAGGCTCAAAGACTGTTCAAAGGCTCGAAGATGAAGTGCTTTGGCGAAGGCTCTCTTTTTAGCAAAGGCCCAAAGACGAAGGTCTGTTGTGAGGGCTTTAAGTCTCTAGCGAAGGCCCTCTTGGTGGTGAAGGCTTGAAGACTTGAAGATGAAGGTCGGTCGTGCTCGTTTGAAGGCACGAAGTCAAAGACAAAGGTCTGTCGTGCTAGTTCAAGTCCCTCTTTTGCGCTAAGGTTGGGGTCTCTTTTGCTAGATTTGGTTCAAAGTAAATATTTTCTTATAAGGTGAAAAAAAAAAAAAGGGGGTTAAAGGGCAGATATAGTGAAGCGCAAGTCCAAGGTCTTAAATTTCGATTTTGACTCAAATTTAGAAGCTCCAAAAGTACGGAAATTTAGATTTCGATGTCAATTTCGATTTGAAAAAATAAAGAAAATTAGTAGTAAAGCATGGACTTAGAAATGGTTAACAAACATAATAATATAAGTTTTAGGGCTAATATATAACAAATTAAATACATCTATGTTTTGTATGAGATGGAAAAGTTGTAAAGTAGTATTTGTATCAAACATATTTGTGAGATAATGTTACATTAAACATATTCAGTTAATACAAATGAAATTCATAAATCATTTAAATATTATTTATTATACAAATAATGATAATTTAGACATGAATGGTTAAATAAAATGTTACTATAAGTTTATTTTTTCATATAATTTCAAAAGCACTAGTAATAATCTTTTGTCTTGACAAAATAAATAAAATAAATTAAAAGATAAATTTCACTTAACTCTTAAATCTCTCATTTGAATTTCGACAAAATTTCATTATATAGTTAAAATTTCGACTAGTTCAGCTAAAATTTCGAGATTTTGATAAATTTCGAATGATTCGTTGAGATTTCGATGGAAATTATGCAAAATGGAAATCGACTACCATTTCGGTTTCGGGGGTGATGAAAAATCATAAATTTTGATGGAAATTTCGACAATTTCGTGGAAATTTAAGACCATGGGCGCAACTGATTGTGCCTTGAGCCTCACTGTGCTTCATAGTGCCTTTTGAAGGTCGCCTAGCCTCCGCCCTGGTAAGGTGCTAGCCCTGTCACCCCTCTGCACCTTGCACTAGGCGCGCTTCAAGCGTGCTTTTAAGTACTATGAGTAAGATGGAGAGATAAAAAGCAGGCGAAATTACACATTCATCCAGTTTTATCCAAATTTGATAAAAAAAAAAAGCCATAATATAGATACAATGGCACTTTAAAGTGGCCAAAGAGCCATTTTCATTTGTTTTGCAAAATCCACTTAAAAAGTTATTTAAGAAGTGATTTTCAACGTGCTTTTTTTGTGAGATCATTTTATTTTAAGTAATAAGCAAGGGCTTAAATTTCGGTCAAAATTTCGATCGAAATTTCGAATTTCGAGGAGTCCTGAAAGGAAATTGAGAGACAGATTCGGATTTAAAAAAATTCAACCGAAATTTCGAGCTTTCGGCAAATTTCGAAAATTTCGGCTGTTTTTCTGAAATTTTCTAGAAATCATGTGGAAAAAAAAAAAAGAAAAATTGGAGGGAGGAATTTCAGCGCTATTCTGAGTATTCTCAGATTTTTTTTTTGCTTTTCCCACGTGATTGCTCACATTGTGCAACCCGTAAGCTTATACAGTGAAAAACAAAAATCTCGCAGAGATACTCTGCAGATCCATTATTCAACCCAATAATTCCATCAACCACTACACAATTTATTTGTATAAATTAACATGCATTCAAATACATACCTCAAGCTCAAACTCTCAAACCCTTCTTCTTTCTTCCATCTTCAAACGTAAAAAAAAAAAAAAAAACCCTAGATTCCAAATTTTCTGCTACCTCCTGCCTCCATCTTTGAAGTTCGAACTTCGAAAAGCCCTAGCCTTCGAATCCCCTCCTTCCAGCCCTTCGAGCCTCTGCCTCTAGCCTTCGGCTTCACCCACCACCTCCATCGTTGTCGGCGTCGCACACAGTCGCAGCCAGCCGCAAGAACTCCAGCCAGAAATCTTCCTTTTTGCCGAGGCTCTCGCAGAGCTGCGAGCAAGAAACTAAGAGAAGAGATACGAGAAACGAGGGACGAGAGTTTGGAGCCACTGTCGCCCCTCCCTCCACGAGCAGCAGCAGCTCCACAAAATAAAAGGGCTACAAACTAAAGGTTGGTTTATATTTTAAATAACATGTTTTAACTTTTAAGTTTTTTTATTTACTCAAAATCCACCTTGCCCCCAATATATTTACAGCAATGCCCTCCTCTCCCATTTACTATTTACCCCTTAGTTAATGTTACTAATTTACTAGTTACTACTTACTACTTTGCTAGTATACTAAATAATAAGTTAGTATAATAATTAATTAGTTAATAACTAGTAATTTTAATAACTAAATAAAATTAGAATAATTTACTATTATTGTCTTATTATAGTATAAATTAATAAATTATTTCATTTATTTAAATATATTCATTTTAAAAATTTATTATTTAATAATAATTTTCTAAAAATTATCATTAATTTTGTAATTTTAATTTAATAATTTAATATTTCTCTTAGTTATTAATTTATCTTTATTTAGCATCTAAATATTTTTATTTTAAAATTGTAGAGTAACATCCAAATAATTTTTTTTTTTTTTTTTTTACAAATTTAGAGTAATTTAACACCTAATTAGTATAGCCAAGTAATTAAATAAATTAAAGTACTTATTAGCTTAATATAGTTTAAATTATTTTATTTATTTGACTAATTTAATTCCCATAATTTATTGGTAATTTTGTACAATATCATTAAATTTTGTAAATTTAATTTAATATTTTAATGTTTGTCTTATTTATTAATATTATATTGATAATAAAGCATCTCAAATAATTTTCTTTTAAAATTGTTGACTAATTTAACACCTAATTTTTGATTCATTGTTACCTTGTAGGAAAGTAAAATTATCTACAAAAATGTCTTAAGGAAGAAAACAAGATCCAGCATGGGAACATGGATACCCGATACCCAATGTCAAGAATGGATTTATTTGCAGATACTGCGGAATACAAATGAAGAGTGGTCGTGCAACAAAGTTAAAAATGCACCTAGCAAATTACGACCCGCAGCATAATATAAAATTCTGCGACAAAGTACCTCCAGAAGTTAAGCAGGAAATGAGAATTGTTTTAGAAAGAAAAACAACAGCTAAGGCCAAAAAAATAGAAAGAATGGATAAAAAAAAAATGAATTGCGTGGAAACTTGATGCAATCACAACAAATTGATGAAGTTGATGATGTTGATGATATTGCATACCCGCCTGACATTTCTTCCTATGAAAGGTCTGCATATCGTCAAACATTCTATGCTTCAAAACAGACGGAATGGGAAAGAGACCAATCTCGTAGGTTTGCAGGTAGCCAACAAGGAGGCAGTTCAAGGGCTGGTAGTAGTGCAGGGCAACCTCCGATGAGACGATCTCAAAGTGTGAGAGCGCCAGAAATAGAGTCATATATTTCAAAGTCTTCTCAATATTACAAGTAAGATGCAGCAAAACAAAGAAACTTGAAAAATTTATTCAAATGAGGTAAAATAAAAGAAGAAATGAATAGGTTGATTTCAAAATTTTTTATATATGATAATGTTCCACCTGAGAAGGCAAAATCACCTCATTTTAAAAACATGGTATGGGGTTGCCAATCAGCTGGAACAGAAGTGGATCCACTGACACCCTATGAAATCATAACAAAATGCCTTGATTTAGAGGTAAAAGAAATAGAAGGATACGTAGAAGAAGTGAAGAAAAAGTGGGCCACGTATGGCTGCACTATAATCTGTGATGGATGGACAAGCCCTACAAAATTATCCATCATAAATTTCATGATTTACTTGAAAGGAAGCACAATTTTTCTAAAGTCGGTAGATGCTTCTGACAAAATAAAAGACCATGAATACATATATTTCCTATTAAAACATGTAGTGCAAAAGGTAGGAAAGCAACATGTTGTCCAAGTGGTGACCGATAATGGTCGTGCCTTCAAGAAAGTTGGTCTAAAATTAATGAAAATATTCAACTTGTATTGGACTCCTTGCACCGCTCATTGTATTGATCTCATTTTTGAAGAGATCGGAAAAAGAGAGGCAATAAGCATAGTGATCTTGCAGGGGAGAGAAATCATTAATTTTATATATAATCATGAATGGTTGCTTGCTAAAATGAGGGAGCACTGTCAAGGAGATATTGTGCGTCCAGGAGCCACACGATTTGCTACAAACTACATTGCACTTGATAGCCTACAAAAAAAAAAAGTATGTTTAAAATCTCTATTCACATCTGATGAATGGGCTGAGCATGCTCTTAGTTGAACAAAAATGGGTAGAGAAATTGAAAGTACAGTTCTTAACCATCAATTTTGGGATAGAGTGGCAAAAGTTTGTAACATTTATGAGCCTATATATCGAGTATTGCATATAGTTGATAGTGAAGTGTGGCCAACATTAAGAGTTGTGTTTGAAGCAATAAGACTCATGAAAGAAACCATTGAAATAGGTGCAAAAAGTGCAAGATGGGTTCTCAAAGTCATCAATGACCGGTGGGAAAGAACCCTTGAACATCCTCTTCATGCAGAAGGTATAAAATATTTATAAATTTCAAGAAATTCCTATATCAAAATACTTATTACATATTTATATTTTACTTTATTTGATTGGCAGCTTATTTCTTAAATCCAAAATGTCAATACAAAGAAGGTGTTGGGGAAGATCCTTACTTTCTTGATGCAGTTCACAAAGTTTTTAACACCCTTAAGCCACATTCCTCGGGCCTAGATCAAATTGGAAATGAGGAATATTTTTAAAATAAAATAAGTTTTAATCCATGTTTAATTATTCAATAACAATATTTTTTTTAGATTATTATATTTAGAGATGCTAAAAGAAGCTTTGGAGAAGCAACTGCAAAAGCAGCTAGGGCAACTATGGCACCTGGTAAGTATTTTTATATAAATGTACAATACAAAGTTACAAACTTTAAGTACAATCTACTAAGTAGTAAATACTAACTTGTGTTCTTAAAACATCTTGCACAGCTGATTGGTGGATGATGTATGGATCAAGTGTTCCAATCCTAAGAAAGCTAGCATTGCGCATTTTGTCACAAACCGCATCTTCATCAGCTTGTAAACGAAATTGGAGCACATTTGCACTCATTCACACAAAGCAAAAAAATAGACTAGCCTACACCAGACATCAGCAGCTTGTTTTTGTTATTACAACACGAAACTTCAAATAAGAGATATGGAGGCCGAAATGGACAAAGTGGCTGAACAAGATCCCCTGGACCTTCTTGACATATCAGTTGAATTGGGTGATGAGGATGAGTATCCACTTTTTCAATGGGTTAGGCCATCTCATCTTGATGAACGAGACGGAAGTCCCCATCCACAAATGGTCAAGCATGCACAAGATGACTTTGGCATTGATGTTAATCAGGTAATGGTAGAAGAAGTAATATCTAGTAGTGATGATTCTTAAATGAATCTTGGATCTAGATATGGAACTTCATCCACTACGCCCTCTGGTGGTGATGATGATAATGACAATGATGATGCTAGTGGTGATGGATCTAACCCCGGCGGTAGCAGTGGACAAGGTGGTGATGGTGGGGACTATGGAGGAAATGAAGGATGGCAAGGTTATAGACCAGAAGTAGAATATACACGTCCTTCCCAACTAGAAGATGAGGGTCCACAAAGAGAAACATGTCCAGTTGATAGGCAGTACAGTCGTAGAAAAGGAAAAGGGAAGATGCATCAAATAGAAGAGGATACCTTTTCCCTTAGTATGGAATCTATGAGTATAGGAACAGAGCACGACTCTAATAGTTATGATGGTTATGAATCTACACAGATAAGCTCCTCACAATCTACATATGGAATCGTTTTCATATGCAAATAAGCAGGCACAACAATATGGAAATTGGCAACCACATGTCTATCGGTATGGACAAACAGGTCAAGAATATGGGTATGAGTATGAACAGTATGCAAATGCAAAACCATCCTATGGACATACACAACAAGTAGAACCTGCAAGAAGAAATTCTAGCACACGAAGATCTTCTGGCCGAGTAGAAACTGCCATGAACCAGATGGCTATGGAGGAGTATGAACAACACATGTACACTTATACTCAATATTTTGGAAATTATATGACATGAAGTGATTATTGTAAACAATATACGTCATCTCAAAATCCTAATGACAAGGATAGGAGAGATGACTTTGAGCCACCAAGAATGTCCATGTTGTATTAGATCATTAAATGTATAATTTTATTGAAAATGTAGTTGTTTAAATCATAATTTGTTGCCTTAAATCTTAAAGGAATAACTTCAAAACTTTATAATCATTTGAATGTTCTTCAGTTCATAGTTTGTTTCGCGATATGCAGTTTAATATCCTACACACTAGAAACTTATCATATATGCATTTTTTTTAATGTATTTTGATACCATATTAAGCAAAATCATCTATTCTAATATTTCCTAAAGTTCTATTGTATATTTCCATCATTTACTATAAATTTCCGTAATTTCTTTAAATCGAAATTGAAATCTAAATTTCCATCGAAATTTCCGTAAATTGAGACCATTAAAATCAAAATTTAAGTCCTTGGTGATAAGTATATGCACTTTTTAAAATTGCTCCCAAATAGTGGCTAAATCAAGTTCGGTCTTCTCCACAACCACACGCCAGTTTAGGGGCCAATTGGTATCACAGTGAAAAATTATCAAAACAAAAACCAAAAATGAAAAGTAAAAACCATAAACAAAAACTAGTGACCTATTTAGTTAATATTTTCGAACTTAAATAAAATTTATCCAAATTTGCAATATTTATCTAATTTTCTGTTTATACCAAGAGAGTTGTTATTTACGGCTTCTAGGGATATTTTTGTACTATAACATTTTAGGGTTTATTTAGGTAAATTAGCTTTTGCAAGTTCATTTAATATTTAGGGGTACTTCTGTGATGGAATCTATACTTGTTTGGCCTTTAGAAGACAAGTGGTATTAAGAAGGTGGGACATGCAAAATTAGAGTTGGCTTCTCTTGAAATCCTACAAGTTGGTATAGATAGGAGCCTTCAGCCACTTTTCTATAAGGTTTTTTTAGGCATTGAGCTCACCCCTAGAGTAGCTAGATTTTGAAAATTTGGAGGCTTGAGTTAAAAGACTAAGAAAATAATCATACGAAAGATGACTGGCTCTAGGTGACTTGTTTTAGAACAACATGCATAGAAAAAAGAAATCTTTATAAGTTAGTAATTGGCAACAAAGTTGCAAAAATCTTATGGCTGAAGTAGTGGTGGAAAAATTGAAGTTTGAAGTGGTGGAACACCCACAACTGTATCGCATTCTTTGGTCTAATAAAGAAAAGGAAGAATTCGTGATAACAAGATGCATGACTGAGTTTTCAATTGGAATCTCTTGTAAAGAATCTGTTTGGTGTGAAGTAGTACCGATGCAAACATGCCATATTCTACTTGGTCGTCCTTGGCAAAGAAATCAAAGTGTTATCCATGATGAGCACGTCAAAACCTACTCTTTCTATGTCAAAAATGGTGACAATAAGAAGCTAGTTTTAAAGCCTGTGAAATATGTTGATGAGACAAACAAGGAGAAGATGAAATGGAGGCCATTAGTTTTGATAAAAGAAATCAACATGTCACTTAAAATGAGAAGGGCGTGATGGAATTTGCAGATGTCCCCAGAACTGAAAAATCAAGTTATTGCACATGAAGCTCTTGGTACATTTACTCAACCTAATCATATGAGTGGTCTTACAATAAAAGAAAATTGTAGAACTAATGTTGGCCCCACTCCCATGAATGATTGCTGCAATAATAAGGCTATTGATGATCAGCATATTCTACATGGAAATGATAAGAATGCTACTACCAAAGCCAAATCAAGAGTAAGACACCAACAAAAACAAGTTCTGGAGTCCAAGAAATGCTACTACAAAAGCCAAATCAAGAGTAAGACACCATCAAAAACAAGTTCTGGAGTCCAAGAATGCTGGAAATGTGGTGGATGTTCTAGCTCAAGGGAAATATTTTCACACAAGCCAAAAAGAATTGGTTGATCACCATTGCAAGTTTAGAAAGGATAAATTGAAGACTTGTGCTACCAACTGCAGTCATAAAGATGAATTTCAAACTAGGAAAATTTAAAAATGGTTACCTGCAAAGGAGAAGATGTGGCAAAAAAGGCAATTGAGGTGCAAGAAATTAAAATAGAAAATGATAATCACTTCAGATCTCTAGTCATGTGGAACGGAAAGCCTGACCATCAAAAGTCCTAGTTAAGAAAGTAGGAGCTTATGCTGAGTGATGTCAAGATGTGTGAACCAACTCTACAAGGAAGCTACCAATCAACATAGGTGGTTCAAGGAGTATCAGGTTGGTGACAGGGCGATGATTTCCTTCAAAAAAGAGAGATTTTTTTCTTTACCACAAGTTGAAAAGCCAGAAGATTGGGCCATGCAGAGTTCGCACAGATTTGTTGAGAATGCCTTTGAAGTAGAACTCACTCGTGGCATAGATATACCACAAATCTTTAATGTGATGTGGCTGACTTGTACCCATTCCATGGTCATATAGAAGGTTTTAAGCGCAAGAACTCCACCAAAGTCACTTCTAGCAAGGAAGAAAAATTGAGGCTGCCATACATGTGCGAGAGGGGAAGACTAGGGCAGGAATTTATTTTCGATTCTAGGGTAAACTGGACTGGCAAACCTGATTATGAGAATCATGGATCAGTGAGGAGGAGTTCATAAAGATTGACCCTGAAATGCATTGGGAAGCCAAGATGACAACTTGCACGGAGGCGAGTCCTTTCTAAGAAGGGGGGAATGATGCAAATCGGCAATCTTTATTTAAAAATATATTAAGTGTTACTATTTATGAGTGCTAGGGGTATTTCTACAATTTAGGAATGTTAGGGTTTATTTTGGTAAATAAGTTTTTGAGGGTCAAATTTTAATATTCCGGGTTACTTTTGTGATGGGATCTATTTTTGTTGGGTCTTTAGAAGATACGTGGTTTTAGAGGGGGTTATGTGCAACATTGGAGTTGGCTTCTCTTGGAAACCTTGGGGTTGGTATAAATAGGAGCATTCAGCCACTTCTCCAGAAGCTGTTTTTTGGCATTTATCTTTGAGAAGATTTCTCTCAAGAGCTCAGCCCCATACCAGCTAGGGTTTGAAGATTTGGAGGCTTGGGTTTTAAGGATTCAACCCTACAGTGCCTACTAGTACCTCCACTGCTAAAGGTGTGAGAGGCTAGCAGAAAGCCACTGTTATGGTTCTGAAACAGTGCCAAAACAGATATTAATCTGAGGATTATCTTGCTGTGGCGCCTAGAAATTGCTTCATTTTCTGTTTTGCCTAGAAACAACAGTCATCTCTTCATCATTTTAAGGATTCATTAGTTATTGGAATAAAAAAAATTTTCTAAAACACTATTCTGAAATCTCAATATTTATTTGTGAATTTAGTCCTTTATTCCTACACCTATTTGCATCAAAACTAAAAACTTGATTGAACAAATGCTCATTTTTTTACCTTGAATCAAATCACAATTAAAAACATGATTAAAATAAAAAAAATAAAAAAAAGAGTACTTACAATATTATAACAAAAAATAGATATTATTAAGATTAATTTCTGTGATTATTATGATCACGTTAACTGGCAGACAACGTAACCAAACCTATCGAATGGGACTTAGAACTTGGTTTGTTGTTGTTGCTATTTACTCAACTATTATACTTTGTAGTGCTACAAGAACAATCTTATTCTACCCACCAATTGAAAATTAGTAAAACTTATTCTTTTTTCACATTTTTAGAAATTTTTTGCATATCTTTATCTTACTATTTTAAATTCACAAGGACATATTACTTGAATTTTAATAAAAATTCATATATAAAATGAAAGATTTAATCCACAAAAGTTAATTTTAGATATTAGAGTAGTGCGAAAACATGTCTTGCCAAAACAACTGAAAACCCACAAAATCCAATTTTTAGTTTTTTTGAAAAATAGCTGAAAACAAACAATAGTAATGAAAAAAATAGCTGCAATGCAAACAAACGTGTTGTCATAATTTGTTTCTTCACTACACAACAAGAAGAAAACAAAATGATACCAAATATCCCTTTAGCTTTCATTTTGAACCTTACATGGGCAAGCTTCCTCCTACATACTATGTGCTACTTCTAGAACAATTTGTACTCAAATTAAGAATACTCAACCACATATTTTTGTGGTTCTAGAAATTTAATGCCTGACTCTTGGTTGGCTTGAGTTTTTTGACATAATGATTTTGCTTTTTGCTGTTGCTGTTTTCTCCTTTTCAGTGGGGTTGGCACCCAAGCTTGGGTTGACACGTGCTTGCGCTTTCATACCGCTTGTTGAGCCACAATGAAAATACATATCTTTTGGAGGCATGTAGTCTCCCCCCAAGAGGAAAAAGAATGACTTTAAGAGTCACCTTTTGGCCAGACTATGCACCTCCAAGGTCATACCTTTTTCTAAATATAAAATAAAAAAAAAAATTAATAATATTGAAAGCAAAATAAAAAAATTCCAAGAAAATTTCCTGAAGGCCCTAAATTATGAAACACCACCTTATTTTCAACCCAAAGAAAATTTTTCCTTCAAAATCATGTTGAAAATCACATAGATTTTGATGCTCACGTGATCATAATTACCCCAAAGTGCCTTCGATGCCCAACTAGCAAAATGAAGGCAGCCAAAATAAGAAGTGCTCAAAATTTCCAGGCATAATTAACCAAAAAAATATATTGAAAAAAGTAAAGAAAAAAAGACGAACCACAAAGGATGTTGCAAAATAGAGGGAGACAATTGAAATAACGAAGTGATATTCCCAGATTAATGCCAAAATTCTTATGTAAAGAAACAACCAGCAAGGGCTTATATGTTAAGAAAGCCATCAGACCTCAAGGTGTCTAGAAATTATTTGGGGATTTTCGTCCAACAAGAAGAGTTCCCCTAATTCTATGAATTTTTCTAGATTTCTCATTTCTAGAATATCATTCAAAAAAAATTTGGATTGTCTAGTATTCCACCCATTAATAACCCAAGATTCTAGACTTTTAGTAAATGCGAGAGAGATCCGCCAGGGTAAAAATACTATAGATACTAGAGAGACAAGATATAAAATGTGAATGAATGCTTTGTTTTTTGCCATTTTTTTCATCTGTGAAAATATTAAAAAGGCACTGACAATCTAATCATTTTCAGCAATATAAGTCACAGGCTGCAAGAAGTCAATAAATTAAACAAAGAAATTGCTACAGAAGGATAGGAGAGGATTTTAAACAAGTACCTGTTGATCATCATCATTCTCTGCATGTGCTATCCCAAGTAATCTCCAACCTTCTGCATTCTCAGGGTTTTTCAAAACTTCAGCCTCTAAAGCAAGCACTGCTTCACTCAATAAGCCTTTGCGAAACAGCTCCTGGCCTTCTTTCAAGGGAGTTGGATGGCCAACATAAGGATTCATATCAGAAAAGGCATAGACCCCCCTTGAACTATTTGACTTCTGCTTGGCAGCAACTTGTTCACTTAGATACCTATATGTGTCCATAGTAGTTAATAGCCATGCATGTATATGAATCTGTGTGTGTGTGCGCGCGCACACGCATGTTAGAGAGAGAGTGAGTGAGAGAGACATTCAGTCAATTTTAGGATTTTTGATTTGTAAAAATAAAATTCATGTCAATGAAAAATAAGAAATCAAACATATATTTGTTAGGTTATAAGAACTAGAGGAAAAAATCGAGAAGGTAGATGGCAAACAATGCAGTAAATGAGGACACAGTTGTGTTCAGCACAACACTTTATGCCACAAAATAAAGAGATGATTAGGCAAGTCAGCAACCCCCAATACCTTTGGTGCAGTATGAGCTTGAGGCCTACAGCTTAAAATCATCATGATTGTAATTTTTTAGCTTATTGGGAAGTTTCACAATTTTATTGTTTTCCAAAATTTTCTTATTTTTGTAGCAATTTTTAAAGTAGTATTTTATTAGGTAATAATCGAGTAGACTATACGATTTTATTCATTAAGAAAGTAGTATCTTAAAATTATTCATCTTCCCTAATTTTATTCACTTGATTCCCAAGCATATTAAACCTATAACTATACCATAAAGTTGTTAGTGCAAGCTGTTGGAATTTTAGAGTTCCACCCTTTGCATGTGAGGTCATCGATCCAATGTCAATTAGTATTGTAGTGCAGAGCTCAGGCTATTGCTGCACCATTCCCACATCATCATCAAGCCCAACATTTGCAAACAGCACCACGGCTGGCGGTGCATACTTCCACCAGCACACAACCCCTTAGCTAGTAGCCAAGACCCAATCCTGGTCTCATGCATTCATCAACAACCTGGGGTTGCCGTTTTGCTCCACCCCTCAAACCCTTTTTTTAACTGATACCCATCTTACCAGAGCATCAGAGCCTCACACCCCTTAGCTGATTGCCATGATCCAGCCTTGGTCTCATGTTTTCATCAACAACCATGAGTTACTATTTTGTTCCACCATTAAAACCCTTTCTTTCACTGATGTATGCCTTACTAGAGCCTCATGCCACCTGCGTTTCATCCTTCTTCCTTATTGAAGAAAGGACATATTCCCACTCACTCTTGCATCATCATAGCCAACCAAACATCTACAATCTTGTCATCTTTCCCATAGACGACCAAGCCATTGTTCTCTTCTTCAAAGGAGAAGCCAACTCAGATCTTCCCTACATATTTTCACCACCAAGCACCAGCCTACAGCCTCGCACCTCAAGCAGGCCTCCCCTATAACTACCCTTTGGACCTCGGACCTCGGACCTCAGCCGCATTGGAGAAGGGCAACACAAACACTATTGCTGTAGTCCTTTGCTACAGTTCTTTTTGTCAAATAAGTCCATGAATTGTCACCACAACCCTCGCCATGAGAACACAATTATAGATCCATGACATGAATATTTGATTATCAACAACTAGCTCCGCCTTCTTGCTATTGCCAGATTCCACTTTTTTGCTGCAACTGAACCCAAGAAACACTTTGATATCCCTCTCTGTAATTGCAGGTACTGGTTGCCCCTTGCCAACTGATTGAGAAGCCCTAATCTCCCTTCTGCTCATAGCCTGATCAAAATAATCAGATTTAAGTTGTTAGAAAGGAATAGATTAGTAATTGGGTGGTCTGTATGAGGGTATTTATGTCCTCCAGTTTTTTAGTTATTTATATAATGACAGCTGATCTGGAGAGCTGAATGCCTTTCCCAAGTCTAGCAATCACTCATCTTTCTCCACTCTATGATATGCCTCTCCTTCATTCTCTCTACCATGTAACTTTCCCTAACACTAGTTTTTTTTTCTTCAATCAAATCAGATTTTCAAGTTCACAACACAGTATCAAGGCCAACTTTGATCCTCCATGCTCAATTTTTTTAAATGTTCACGAGTGCTGTTCTTCACTGCCATTCACACACTATTCATCACTACTGTTCACAGTTCATGTTCATCTCTAGAATTGATAGTCGTTGCCTCAAATAATTCTTTCAGTTAGTCCATCACTGCTATTTATTTGAAGTGGCCTTTGACAATTTAATCCAATGCTTCCTCTTTAATCTGGGACTTATCACTACAATTAACATTTTTTTTCCCAAATGGATCATTCTATCCTTTAAGGCTCCCCGGCCATCAGATTGTACCATCTCATAACCTTGAGGCAAAATATTGGGCTCAAGCGCGAGTTTCAAACGATGGGCTTGACTAATAGGAAGGGAAGGGTAACCCACAGTATTACTAGAGCCCTTTATTTCCCAAAAGCTGACCCAAGTGCTGCAGTATGATGCTTAAGAACCCTAAACCTATTATCATCCCCCTCCTTTTGCAAGCACTAGCAGCCCCAAAATTTTCTAAACCACCAACTGTCATCGCTCCAATACGCATGAGTTTCAAGCCTCCATAGTAGCACTATTGCCCGACTTTTCACTGTCTGAGTAGTTCCTGTTATAACATTAAATTGGAAGAACTAAATGCAACAATAGGTCTATCCCGGTATTTATAATATGTATTGAATACATAACAATGACCACAATACCCTCACTAACTAGTTACAAGCATGGGAAATAATACCAAATAACCACTAACCAACAATACTCCCGTCCCAAGTTGGAGCACAGATATCACACACCCCTAGCTTGTTACAAATTGATTTAACCTGAGCTGTTGAGCACCTCCTAAAAAGCACTAGTAAACAGATAAGCGAGTTGGGGATCAGACTTCATATGAGTGAGTTTCAACGAGCTTCTGCACAACTTTCAACCAGACAAAATGACAATCAACTTTAATATGCTTCACTCTCTCATGGAAAACTGGATTGGAGGCAACCTAAATAGCAGCCTGATTATTACATATCAACTCCATAGGCTGTGACTATGGGAAACCAAGTTCTTCAAACATGTTCTTCAGCATAACCAGCTTTGAACTTGTTCTTCAGCCAAACCAGCTGACATGTAGCGTGTGCCATGGCCCTATAGTCAAACTAGCACTCAAGCCACAATAGTTTGTTTCTTACTCTTCCAAATACTAGATTACCAACAACAAAAACACAATATCCTATTGTGAATCTCATGTTAGATGAAAATAAGAGGACTTAAATGTCGATTGAAACATCGAACATTCACATTTCGAAGGGTATCAAATGGAAATTCACTTTCACATCCATTTTTCAAAATTTTCAACCCAAATTTAAGAATTTTATAAATTGATCAAAATTTTGAAAATTCTAGTAATTCTATATTGTAGCTCAGACTTTGACCCAAAATTGGAAGAAAAAAAAAAAAGAAGGAATTTTTAAGCCCTAAATCAACCATGCCTCATCTTCTTCCTCAGAACTCCAAAGAAACCCTAGCAAGCGGCAATTCCTTGCCCTCTTCAAGCTTCAAACCCAACAACTCCTTGCTCTCTGTCCCTTGCAACCATAGTAGGTAGTGAACAAAAGGAGGGGGGGCATCTTCAGGCTTGAAGCCCTGCAACTCCTTGCTCCCAGCATGAGCCAAGCTTGTTCAAGGCATTACGCTTGCCTATGACCGCTTGTCTCATGCGTTGGGGATGGGTTTCCATCATGTAAATACTAGTGTAGGTTTATTTTCTACTTGTTGTTTCTCTATATGCCAAATAAGGCAGTATGACTCCTTGGTCACTTTGATGTTTCCTAGTGTCAAGATGAGAATTGCATGTAAAGCTCACTAGCTATTGTCAACGTGTTTAGCATATTTGCCTCCCTCGCAAAACACACAATGTTAACAGAGGTGTTGTTAATGAATTACACTGCTTCAATGTTTACCGCTTGCTTGCCACTGCTTTCATAATTGCTTACTGCTTCCGCTGATATTTGATTGAATGATAATGAAAATTTTTCGTGGATGAATTGTGGTAAACGATAGGCTGGCTAAATAAGCAAGAGTGCTTTAGCTAGCACCACACGGTCCTTTCACAAGTGTGAAAATAGTCGCCCCGTGACACCTGGTATCAGAGCTCAGTTAGTTGCAACATTAATTCAGTTACCTTCATTGTGGGATTGGGGAAGCTTTGGTACATGACCATGGCACCAACCAATGCAGATAGAATCAGCGTGCTAGAAGTACAGGTTGAGACAACAGCCAACAATGTGGCCGTAGAGGTGGCCCAACTGAGGGGACTTGTTGATGAAGTGATGGAATCACAAAAGCATCAAGCAAGTTTGATAGGTGAAATGTCAGAGGACTTTCACCATACTTTGAAAACTTTGCAATCGCGTATAGCTGATCTAGATGCAAAGATCAATTTGATTGTTCTTGCTATGGGAAACTTTGATACTCAGGAAGTTAGCAAGACCAAGGTACCAAAACCCAAGACGTATGGGGGTGCCTGTGATGCCAAGGAGTTGGAGAACTTCTTGTTTGATATGGAGTAGTACTTTCAAGTAGTGAGGACGACCTCAGAACAAGTGAAAGTGGATACTGCAACCATGTACTTGGTTGGTGACGCCAAATTGTGGTGGCGTAGCAAGTACAATGAAATTGAAAATGGACGTTGTGTAGTGGATAGTTGGGCAGACTTGAAGAGAGAGCTCAAGGCCTAATTCTTTCACAAGAACGTTGAGTATAATTCTAGGAAAAAGCTGAGAGACCTCAAGCATACTGGGTCAATTAGGGAATACGTAAAACAATTTTCTGCTTTGATGTTGGATATTCGGGACATGTCTAAAAACGATAAGCTATTTTATTTTCTTGAGGGGTTGAAATCGTGGGCAAGAACAGAACTTCATAGGCAAAGAGTTCAAGACTTGTCCACCGCACAAGCTGCCATGGAACGCTTGACTGACTACGCTGGTGATAACACCACTTCGTCCAAGGAGTTTGGCGAAGGGGGAAACAGTGGAAAGTCTTTCAAGAAGGGCAAACCCAAAAGTGGGGGAGCTGACTATAAGGTATCAACCTCAAAGGAAGCTTCATCATCTCGAGGGTTCAACACACCCAATAGAAAGGTAAAATTTCACGCTTCTTATGTCGAGGCCCTCACAAAGTTAGTGAGTGCCCACACAAGGAAGCACTCAATGCCTTACAAGCTTCCACTTCGGACAGGTAGTGGAAAGCAATGGGGAAGAGGATGATACCCCGAGGGTGGGTGCAATGTGTCGGGTGAGCGCCTCAGAAAAGCAAGCGAAGACACCAAAAGTTACATAAGCAAAAGGACTGATATTTGTGGACTTGGGGATCAATGGGAAGAGCACCCGCACTATGGTGGATACCAGGGTTACTCATAGTTTTGTTTTGCAGCCAGAAGCATAGAGACTCAACATATCCTTGGAGAAGGATATAGGACGCATGAAAGCAGTTAATTCTGTAGCCCAACCTACTCTAGGAGTAGCCAAGCAAGTGACTATGAAGCTTGGACAGTGGGAAGGTCATGCGAATTTCACAACAGTGCCATTGGATGACTTTCTAGTCATTTTGGGAATAGAATTCCTGAGGGGAACAAAGGCAGTGTTGATGCCTTCTGCTGGTTCCCTATGTCTAATGGGAGATCACATATACAAATCATCGCAACGAAAGGATACGATGGGAAGTTCCTTTCAGCCATACAACTCAAGAAGGGATTAAGAAAGTGTGAGCAAACACGTTGAGCCACGGTGGTGGTAGATGAAGAAGTAGGCCAAGAGCTGGTGCCTACGACCATCCAAGTGGTGTTAGATGAGTATAAGGAGGTGATGCCGGATAAGCTACCTCATAACTTGCCTCCACGACTGGGTGTGGAACATGAGATCCAGTTGTAGCTAGGAGTGAGACCACTTGCTTAAGGGCCATTTCGGACAGCGTCTCCATGGCTATCAGAGCGGAGGAAACAACTTGATAAGTTGTTGGAAGCGGGATATGTTCGCCCTTCCAAAGCACCATTCGGAGCATTGGTGTTGTTTCAGAGGAAACATGAAGAGAATCTACGAAAGGTGTTTGATAGGCTGAGGGGGAACAGTCTGTATGTGAAGAAAGAGAAGTGTTCTTTTGCTCAGCGGAGCATCAAATTCCTTGGTTATGAGATTGAGCAAGGACAGGTAAGGGCGATTCAAGAATGGAAGATCCCCACGACAGTGAAGGAGTTGCGTTCCTTTCTTGGCCTTGGCAAGGAAGTTCATAGAGGGGTATTCACAGAGAATGACTCCGATGACAGAACTACTGAAGCAGAGGTATTATTGGCCACACATGCGTGATGATGTGGTTGATTACACCCGGACTTATCTCACTTGCCAACCAGACAAGGTGGAGCAGAAGAAGAGTGCAGGGCTACTGGAGCCCCTACCAGTGCCATCCAAACCGTGGGAAAGTCTCACTGGACTTCATCACCAACCTGCCCAGAGTGGGAGATGCAGGGTCTATACTTGTGGTTATAGATAGGTTTTCGAAATATGGTACATTCATAGCTGCACCAAAGTACTGTTCAGTAGAGGAGACGACACAATTGTTTTTTAAGAAACTTATGAAATATTGGGGTGTTCCCCAAGACATTGTTAGTGATCGAGACTCAAGATTCACCGACAACTTTTGGACAGAACTTTTCAAAATCCTCAGTTCACAACTTGAAATCTCTTTGAGTTACCGTCGACGGACAGACGGAAAGACAAAGAGATTCAATGGGCAACAGGAAGAGTACTTTCACCATTTCATCAACGATAACCAGAAGAATTGGGTGCAACTACTTGATGTGGCTCAGTTATGTTTCAATGCCCAAAGGAGTTCAACAACCAACAAAAGCCCTTTTGAGCTTGTTACAGGCCAACAGCTGTTGTTACCTCACACAATGGGCAAGTCGTATAGGGGAAAAAGTCTCAGGGAGTACATCTTCACCATAAATAGGAGATAGAATGCAGAGATTGGCCTAGCGTATCTAGAGAAAGCTTCTAAGTAGATGAAGAAGTGGGCAGATTAGGGGAGAAGACCGCATGTTGGAAATGTGCACATATTTTGAGTGGAACACATGCACCGGAAAAGCATTGTGAAGTGAAGAACAAAAGAGAAGTTTGCAAGATGAAAACCAGCAGCGGTGTGGTCGATAGTTTCAGAACTGAGGGGTAACCGTCGAAGGTTTGGTGCAAGTTATGATTTTTGAATTTGGGGATCAGTAGATTGGGGGGATCAGAGGATTTTCCTCCGTGGATTGCTACAAGGATGATTTAGATAGGATCTAAGGTTCCTAAATGCTTAAGGTTTGTATATAATCACATTTTGTAACCCTAGTTGTAAGCTTGACACTATTGATAGTGAAAATCAATTGCTGCACCCGTGGACATAGGCAAATTGCCAAACCACATAAATCTTGTGTCTTTGATTATTGCTTTCATTGATTCTCATTGCTGAGTGATTGCTTCTTTCGTATTGCTCATCATTAAGTAATTGGATTTCTTGTTTTGTGTTTGATTCGTGAATTTGTGCGAGGCTTCCGCTGCACATTTGCGAACAAAAATTGGTATCAGAGCTACCGGTTCACACTGGCTGGGGTCTCTACAATGAAGTTCGATGTTAATAAGTTCGATGGAACGGGGAATTTCAGACTTTGACAAAGAAGGGTGAAAGACTTGCTAATGCAGCAAGGTTGCTGAATTCCCTACTGACATCTCTTGTATATGAGAACCTAGTTACGACGCTGACTTGGGGGAAAGAAACCCTGGAGTTGGAGGACATCACAAGTGCATTGCTGGGGTTCCATCAGAGGCAAAAGGCCAGCAATGAGGGTTCACATGGTGAAGGGCTCGTGGCGAATGGCAATCATGATCGCGGGAGTAGCAACTTCCAAGGTAGATTGAGCAACCATAGAGCTCGATCCAAATCTGAGAAGAGGAAGGACGTCAGGTGTTTTAAGTGCAGGAAAAAGGGGCACATAAACCCAAGTGTCCGGAAAGGAAGAACGGGGTTGCCGAAACCAAAGAAGGTTCGTCAAACATGGAGAATTTAGTAGAAGAAGACTTTGGCAGCAGTGACAGTGATATGCTCTCGGTTTCATCTGGGTCGGATGAGTTCACAGATTCTTGAATCTTGGACTCCACGATTTTCTTATCATATGATGCCTGATAAGGACTGGTTCACTACGTACAGATTGGTAAATTCTGGTTTAATTCTGATGGAGAACGATGCTACGTGCAAAGTGATCGGGATGGGGAATATCATAATCAAGATGTACGATGGTGTGGAGAGGATGTTATGTGATATGAGGCACATACCGGAGTTGAGGAAGAATCTGGTTTCGTTAGGCACCTTGGATTGTAACGGGTTTAGTTACAAATCTGAAGGTGGAGTAATGAAGGTGAGCAAGGGCGTTCTGACCGTGATGAAGGGGAAGAGAGTGTCGGGTAGCATATACACACTGCTGGGTACAACGGTTATAGGTGGAGCTACTGCCGCAGAGTCTAAATCTGACAATACCGTTTTGTGGCATATGCGTTTAGGGCATATGGGTGAGCATGGAATGAAGGAACTTCACAAGAAAAATCTTCTAAAGGGGGTCAAATCATGTAAACTGGAGTTCTACAAGTACTGTGCACATGGGAAGAAGAATAGGGTTCAGTTCATGATAGCCACGCACAAGATAGAAGGAATGTTAGACTACATTCATTCGGACGTTTGGGGACCAGTGAGAGTGGCATCACAAAGGGGACATGTGTATTTCATGAGCTTCATCGATGATTACTCATGGAAGGTCTAAGTTTATTCATACGGCACAAGTCGAAGACGTTTGCCAAGTTTAAACTATGGAAAACTAAGGTGGAAAATCAGACCGAGAGAGAAATCAAGTTCATTGGGACAGACAATGGAACTAAGTAAACAAACTCA
Organism: Malania oleifera; assembly: GCF_029873635.1. Lineage (NCBI taxonomy): Eukaryota > Viridiplantae > Streptophyta > Magnoliopsida > Santalales > Ximeniaceae > Malania > Malania oleifera. Next base: position 156,557,870 of record NC_080417.1, read on the forward strand.
AGTTTCAGAGAGTTCTACGAGCAGCATGGCATAAGGAGGCATTTTACAGTATGCCGGACACCGCAACAAAATGGTGTGGTGGAAAAGATGAACCAAACCCTAGCTGAAAGGGCTCGGTGTCTCAGGTTGCATGCTGGACTCACTATGAATTTTTGTGCCGAGACAGTTAGTATGACTTGTTTCTTAAACAGATCACCAAGGGCATCACAAGATGGGAAAGTTGCTAAGAGATGTGGTTCAGTAACACAAGGTAGACTACTTCAGATTTAGAGTATTTGGGTGTCCAGCCTATGCGCACATTTGTGGTGAGGAGAGATCTAAGCTTGAGGCGAAGTCTAGACAGTGCATCTTTATGGGATATCAGAAAGGCATGAAAGGGTTCAAGTTGTGGGATCCAGTGGTAAACAAGTTAGCGATCAGTAGGGACATGATTTTCAATGAGAAACCATGTTGCGGCATACTCAAGAGGAAATAGAAAAACCGGTGTCAGAAAATCGCAACAACAACAAGCATGCAATTCAGGTGGAGTTTGAGACTCAGGGCAAAAATTCAGGGAGTCCTATCCCAAGAGATCAATCGGCGATGCAAGTGGAGTCAGAAACTCAAGGTGGAGATGACGGTGTTCAAGAAACAGGTAGTTCAAGCTTAGATGACCAGCAGTCGTGTCACAGTATAGTTGTAGATAGACTCAAACGCATCGTTAGGCCACTCCCTAGGTACGGTTTTGACGATCTGGTGTCTTATGCGCTTATCACTAGCAGTGGGGATCCTACTACCTTTTAGGAGGCCATGCACAGCCAGAAGAAGGATGGTTGGATGGGCGCAATGGTGGAGGAGATGGAATCGTTGCATAAGAACCAAACGTGGGACTTGGTGGAGCTTCCAGCTCGGAAGCGAGCGATTGGATGCAAGTGGGTATACAGGAAAAAAGAAGCAGTTTCAGAAAAGGAAAGAGAGAAGTACAAGGCTCGCTTGGTAGCAAAGGGATACTCGCAAAGGAAGGGAGTAGATTATGATGAAATCTTCTCCCTTGTAGTCAGGCACACTTCCATCAGAGTAGTGTTGGGGCTGGTGGCATAACATGATATGCATCTAGAGCAGATGGACGTAAAGACGACGTTCCTCCATGGTGATCTGAAGGAACTGATTTACATGAAACAACCAAAAAGGTTTAGCCAACTTGGATAGGAACACTTAGTCTGCAAACTGAATAAGTCACTGTACGAGCTGAAGCAGTCTCCGAGGAAGTGGTACAAGAGGTTTGACGCCTATATGACCCCTATTGGCTATAGGAGGTATGAGTACGATTGCTACATCCATGTGAGGAGTTTGAGGACGAGTCTCTCATATTTCTATTGCTATATGTTGATGATATGTTGATTGCTGCTAAAGAAATGACCGAGGTGAATCGGTTGAAGACTCTGTTGGGAATAAAGTTTGACATGAAAGATTTGGGTGCAGCCAAGAGGATACTTAGCATGGAGATTCGCAGGGACAGAGCTCTGGGAGACTATGCTTATCCTAGGGCGTCTATGTGGAGAAGGTGCTAGAGAGGTTTAGCATGACTAATGGTAATCCGATGAGCACACCGTTGGCGAGTCATTTCAGGCTGTCTACCGCCCAATGTCCAAATACAAACGATGACGTTCATGATATGTAGAAGGTCCCCTATGCCAGTGCAATGGGGTGTCTGATGTATGTCATGGTGTGTATAAGGCCAGACCTAGAACATACTGTCAGCATGGTGAGCAAGTTCTTTTCGAATTCCAATAGACAGCATTGGGATGAGGTCAAGTGGATTTTTAAGTACTTGAGGGGTACAACCGAATATGGCATCATGTTCAATAGACAACAGAGTGATCCGTCAGTGGTAGGGTATGTGGATGCTGACTACGCAAGAGACTTGGATGACAAGAGGTCTACCACAGGGTACGTATTTACCCTTGTGGAAGGACCTATTTGTTGGAGGTCTATGGTGCAGTCGCTTGTAGCTTTATCTATTACTGAGTCGGAGTACATGGCAGTGGCTAAGGCTACCAAGCAAGCGTTGTGGCTTACTAGTCCCTCAGCAAATGATGATGTTGGTTGTTTCTCTCCTCCTAATGGTAACATGATACTCCTAGAAGTGGTGAATCTGATGATTGTGGCGGTGGTAAGGTGGTGGTGGTGGTTTTTGTGAAGGTGAGCAAGTTCATCCAAGCCATGACTTTGATCAAGATTACATATTTGCATCTTTATCCAATAACTTTGATATAGGTGATTTGCCTCCACCTCCTACGGGATTTCCTTGTTGTTCACAATATAGGCATGGCCATGGGGGTAGTGGAAGTAGAAGCGATGCTAGTGGGGCAAGTAGTAGTTGTCAAAAACAAAGTACTAGTAGACATGAACATAAAACATACAAGGACCCCCGTCACGTTGGTGTTGGACAAAGTTTTGCAGATTTCGGCATTTGGAGAGTAATATTCTTGCAACACTAATAGTGAGAAGAGCTAGAGGACCTATAATCCATATGGGACATATAAGCATCTTCCACATCCACAATATTATCCTTCACGACCCCCACAACCCCACACTATTACCCACCTCCACCCTATTATTCAATTCCTGGTTATCCATATCCTACATATGCTCACCCTACTATTCTCGCCCACTATCCATATCCATACCCTTATCCACCACCACCATCCCACCTAGGCACCCACAATTCCATGAAGGAAATGAGTCAAGCCAACAATCAATTCCCTCATCTCAGACTTCTCAATATTCCTCTTCATCATCTAAACAATATTGAGAGCAAACTAGAGATGCTTATAATATTGGTTCCTTTTATTACTTATTTGAAGTAGTTGGAAGTGTCCATAGTAGCACCTCCCATACTCATGGTGATGATAGAGATGCAAGTTATGAGGATCCTCCATATCATTCTATATGGGGGTGACTTGGGAGTTGGACTTGGAACTTGGAAGCTCGAGGTGCGATTCAGGGGGAAAGAAGGAAAACATTTGCACTTGAGAGTAGGGGCTAGAGTGACTAGTGAGACATTCTTTATGTTTTTATGTGATTGTACCATGTTTTATGTGCTACTTGGTTTATGTCTACATGTTTATGTATTTTCTATCATATGAAATATGAAACTTGAATGGTTGAACTACGGTTCGAAGTACGGAGCAATGAATTATGAGCAATAAACTTGTTATGATGTTTGTTTTTTCGTTGTATTATGATATCTTACCCATATAATCAAATATAATAATGAAAACTAGCCAATGTAGGGATTTTTTCATCAAAAGTGACTTGGAAACCAAGTTGACACGCAATAGTTGTGATATATGTTTCATGTAAGTTGATTAAAATTTACTAAAATTCATTTAAAACATTAGTGTTTAAGGACATGGGGTCAAACACTTGAATATATGTGTTTTCCACAAGTATGCTAATGCAAACAATAAATTCACAAACGCAGGGAATGTTACCCGTTACATAAAACCGCAATGGCTGTTATTGTAACACTGCAAAAGTTATTGCTAGCCATTACTATTATTTTAAACCATGAACGTACTTCCCTTGTGACAAGAGAGTCTCCATGAGATCCAAATACTTCTACACCCAAGAAGCATTTCAATGAAATGTAGAGGTCATCATTACCAGTACCCACAATATCATCTACATAATCATCAAAATCCTATCGGCGATGATTTATTGCACATTGTTGAAGGCTAAATTCAAGTTTGATTGCACTAAACCTACCAAACCCTGCTCTAGGAGATTGCTTCAAACCATATAAGAATTTTTTAAATAAGGCACCAACGTTGATGACTCCTCTTGACCCACAAATGCAAGTGATTTATCCACATACACCACCTCCTATAGATCACCATGTAGGAAGGCGTTTTTCACATCTAACAAATGCAAAGGCCAATGACAAGTCGTAGCTAAACTAATGAACAAAGTTTGGGAACTGAAGAAAATGTAATAGAAAAATCCAAACCATACGCATGTATTAGAATATCGTGTAGCAACAAGGTAGGCCAGAACCATCATGACTGACCTTCATGTTATACACCCAAAAAAAGGCAACAACAGACCTAATGCGGAAAAAAATATCAATATCTTGTAATGCACACGTCTTCAGAAATTTCCGTCCTTCGCCGAAAATGGTACAATGCTTCAGAGGCAAACTAAGGTTAAGCACCCAATAGGTAGAGTTTTAACAAAATGGTTGCAGCAACGTGCAAACCACATATCCAATACCTCAACTAGGATGGCAATCCAAACATATTTTTGGTCTAGATTTTGTCGTTTTAGGTTCTACGAAGTCACCACTAACCTATAATATCCTTGGTGCAGTTAGATCCCCTAATTTATTACACTACAATTTCAATGATCTTCTAACTACACCTAAGTCCAAGGATCATGTAGCCACAGTCTACACAATCAGGTCAAGTTTGAGAGTACAATTATGTATGGGAAAGTACTAGCGCTCCTATATACCCATAAATGTACCTAATTAGCCTAGGATTAACTTCAAATTATAAACCAACCAAGATATAGCACTTTCCTTGCTACTCATTTACTGTCCTTTATAGTATTGGCAGCCTTGGACGTATAAATACTATCCTCACCTTGAAATTCCCAAAAGCATGCACAAACATAACTTCCAAAATCCACCGTTGGATTAATTTTATTGTACAACAACAACAACAAAACCAAGCCTTAGTCCCACTAAGTGGGGTCAGTTATATGAATCCTTTTCCGCCAATTTATGCGATCATGGACAATTTCTTTTGATAGATTCAAGGATATTAAATCCTTCCTCACTATCTCCTCCCAAGTTATTTTAGGTCCACCCCTACCCCTTTTACTGCCCCCCACAGTAACTAAGTTACTCTTCCTCCCAGGTGCACTATAAGGCCTACATTGCAAGTGTCCATACCATCTGAGTCGTCCCTCCCTTATCTTATCTTCTATAGGAGCAACACCTAACTTACCACGAATATGTTCATTCTTTAATTTATCTTTCAATGTTTTACCACTCATCCATCTAAGCATTCTCATCTCAGTAACTTTTACTTTTTGGATATTATGTTTCTTCGTCGCCCAACATTCCAATCCATATAGCATAGCTGGTCCTATAGCTGTCCTATAAAATTTCCCTTTCAATTTTAAGGGTATTCTACGATCACATAGAACACTTGAAGCACTTCTCCATTTTACCCAACCTGCTTTAACTTTATGCATTACATCATCTTCAATTTCTCCTTCAGCTTGCATAATAGATCCAAGGTATCGAAATCTACAAGTGCTATTTATTTCATCATCATCAAGTTTAACTTTATCTCCAATATTCCTCCTATCATTACTAAAATTACATTTCATATATTCTGTTTTATTTCTACTTATCCTAAAGCCTCTAGATTCCAAAGCTTCTCTCCATAATTCTAACTCAGCCTCTACTCCGTCCCTAGTTTCGTCAATTAATACAATATCATCTGCAAACAACATACACCATGGAACCCCCTTTTGAATACTTTTAGTCAATTGGTCCATCACTAAAGCAAAAAGATAAGGACTCAAAGCAAATCCTTGACGTACACCTATGGTAATTGGAAATACTCTAGTTTCTCCATCTATAGTCCTTACACTAGTCATTACTCCATTGTACATATCCTTAATGACATCGGTATACCTAATACTTACACCTTTTTTTTCTAAAACCCACCATAGAACTTCCCTAGGTATCCTATCATATGCTTTCTCAAGGTCAATAAATATCATATGCAAGTCCCTCTTCTTTTCCCTAAACTTTTCCATTAATCTTCTTAAAAGATAAATAGCTTCTGAGGTAGATCTCCCAAGCATAAAATCAAATTGATTTTCTCAGATCTTCGTTTCTAACCTTAATCTTTGTTCAACTACTCTTTCTCATAGTTTCATCGTATGACTCATCAGTTTAATTCCACGATAGTTATTACAATTTTGAATATCTCCTTTATTTTTGTATATCGATATTAAAGTGTTTTTACTCCATTTATCTGGCATTTTCTTAGTTTTTACAATTGTATTAAATAAATTAGTTAACCATATAATTCCGTTATCACCCAAGCATTTCCAAACTTCAATTGGGATGTTATCTGGTCCCATAGCTTTCCCATTTTTCATCTTTTTTAGTGCAAACTTAATTCGTTAACTCTAATTTTGCGAATAAATCTCATATTTTTAGTCTTTTCCTCATTTGACAATTCTAAGTTTAAGCCTTCTATTTGGTTTTCGTTAAACAACTTATTAAAGTAACTTCGCCATCTTTCTTTAATATCTTCGTCCTTAACCAAGACAATATCATCCTCACTTTTTATACATTTTACATTTCCTAAGTCCTTGCTCTTCCTTTCTCTACCATTAGCAAGTTTAAATATATCTCTTTCCCCTTGTTTTGTACCTAATCTATCATACAAATTATTAAATGATCTATACTTAGCTTTACTAGCGACCCTTTTTGCATCTTTTCTTGCCTGCTTATATTTTTCAAAGTTATCTCTGTTTCTACATTTTTGCCACGTTTTATACCAAATTCTTTTTGTCTTTATGATTTTTTGTACATCTTTATCCCACCACCAACTTTCTTTGTTATTCGAGAATCTTCCCCTTGATTCACCTAAAATCTTTTTTGCTATCTTTTTAAACAGAGCTAACTAATCTATTCCAAAGAGTATATGTATCTATCCCATCCTCTAAGGTCCAATCCCCATCTTTGATCATTTTATTTTTAAATTTTATTATATTTTCTCCTTTTAGGTTCCACCATCTAGTTCTCCTACACTAGTTTATTTTATCATTTTTCTTCCATTTTTTAATACATATATCTAACACTAAAACTCTATGTTATGTGATAAGGCTTTCACCTGGAATAACTTTACAATCCTTGCATGATAAACGATCTACCCTCCTAGTTAAAAAAAAAATATTTGACTTCTATTTTGTCCACTTTTGAAGGTTATTAAGCTTTCTTCTCTCTTCTTAAAGCAAGTATTCATTATACTAAAATCATATGACATAGCAAAGTCTAAGATCATCTCCCCAGACTCATTTTTGTCCCCATATCCATATCCTCTATGTATCCTCTCATAATTTTTATTATCTCTTCCAACATGTCCATTTAGATCTCCTACTATAAATATTTTCTCAGTCCCTGGTATGTCTTGTATAATACTATCCATATCTTCCCAAAATTGTCTCTTAAGATTTTTTGCTAAGCCTACTTGAGGAGCATAAGCACTAATGATATTTATTATCTCTTGTCCTAATACCATCTTGATTTTTATAATTCTATCCCTTACTCTAGTTACATCCACAATGCATCTTTTAAGTTTTTGTCTATAATAATGTCTACTCCATTGTTATGTTTTGCTTTTCTAGTGTACCAAAGTTTAAATCCTGATTTATCGATTTCTCTAGCTTTCTCCCCCACCCACTTAGTTTCTTGAAGGCAAATTATATTAATTCTTCTTCTAATCATTGTATCCACAATTTTCATGGTTTTACCCGTAAGTGTCCCTATATTCCAAGTTGCAAATCTAATCCTAGTTTCCTGAACTAACATCTTTACTTGCCCACATCCAGAATGATGCAGGAACCCTAGCATATTTGACACCGTACCCGGGCGCCGACATGACGTGTCGCTTCGGGGCGACGACCTAGCCCACCCTTGCCCACTTTTCACTACACCCGGGTGATTAAAGTGCAACGCGTCGCTCGTAGGGACGCCCAAGCAAATATTCGATAAGGATTCATATCATAGTGATCTGACAAATTTTACGATAGCTGTCAACTACCTAATGCAACCCTCCTCCTTAACCCGAACTTGGGACCAGCTGTGTGTGAAAAAATTAGGACATTAAGTGCATCACAAGCGGAGTTTTAATTTTATTATGTGTTTCTCAATTTATTTAAATTAACCAACCGTTGACTATTGAGTGGCCTCACACAAGACAGAGACCACTCTCAACTCAAGATATCTCGAAGCCATGTACGAACACTATTCTGGTCCATCATCAAAGCCATGCACAAAGATTCTCCAAGACAAAGACCACCCTCAACCGTTGAATGTTTAGTTCCTCCCACAAACCCATTTCAAAGTGTTATAATACTCACTAATGGACCCACCTTTTTGGTCATATTTGAAAAACTCTTCATATAGGTCAAAAATACGTTTGATTTCTATCTTGAGAGAAGTTTTCACGAAGATCATCACATAAAGCCTTCGCTGTTTTATGAAACATCATGTTGACATCAATTCATGACTCCATGCTATTCCACAAACACACAAGCAATATATCATTCTCTTTCATCTAACCTTCATAATCCTTGAAGTCTAGAGACGGAGGAGAATGCAACAAATTCTTGGACCCCCCTTTCATGTTAATATACACGCACACCGCCTGAGCCCACAAGTAGTTCGAGAACCCAACCAATTTCATGGCTGTGATCTGAACATTAACAGTATCAGCCAAAGCTCTCTCTGGAGAGGACATCAAAACCATCCCCTATACACTATGATCAGCTCACATCAGTATTTGGAATGAATAATGCAGTAAATATGGAGAATCAGGCAGCATGCACAAGCACAATGGGCACTAAATAAACTACATTGTAGCACAGTAGCTGCAGGAACTGTTGCTGACAGCAACTAAAAGAAGGTGCAAAGTCATTAAACACCAATCAAAACCAGCAGCAACTAAAACAAGATTGCGAGCAAGAGTCCAATCATGAATATTTAAAAATAGAACAGCTTCATTATGCCAATACGAGCCAGAATAGCAGAGCAGCACGGGCAGCATACCCGCAACGGAGCATAACTGCTTCACATCAGCGAACCACCAAAAACAGACATCATCTATCAAGGATACTGCAAAGCCAAACCACAATGAAAAAGTGTCCCCAAGTGACTGACAAACCAACCAGAAAATCAGATTTGAGAATTAATTAGGTGAAACAAAAAACAGAGTTTCTGAAGAAACAGCTGCAATAAATCAGATTTAGAGGTGATTAATGCTCTAATACCATGTTGCAAAGTTAAAGATGGATAAGAAAAGAAGAAATGATGATAAGAAGATAAGAAAAGAAGAAGAAAGCAGGAGAAAAGAATGAGGCGGCAGTTTCTAGAGACTTACAGCTCCAGTTCTGCACTCTTATATTTTAATAACAATAAAGGTCTTATGGACAAAAATACCGCCACTCACACAACCTAATTGCTGAGAGATAGATAGGATTTCTTTGATGAGAGATAGATAGGAGTTCTTTGAGGTGGGTAGGGGTCCTCTGAATTGTTTTTCGAAAGACACATGATTGGACAATGGTGTTCTATCCACATTTTTCCCCGTCGCCTCCGATCGAGCTCAGTGCAAAATATTGTTATTTCCTTCTTTTCTGGCAATTTGAGTAGTCCTGTGGCTTCTTGGTATCCCCATTTCAGTAATGATAGGGATTTGGTGGATGGCATTTTATTGATGAGGGAGCAAGATGTGAGTACAGCAGCACTCCAAAAAACTTTGGGGACATTCATTTGATATAATAATGTACGAGTGACTTCAAGAATATGTTTGTTTTTCCGCTCTGCAACTCCATTTTATTGTGGAGTGTGGGCAGAAGAGGACCGATGGATCAGACTAGAATTAATCATATAGGTAGTGAATTGGGTGCTAAAGTCCGCCTTAGCATTATCACTACGAAGTATCCTAAGTGGCATATTAAATTGAGTCTCTATTTGAGAAGAAAAGGCACAAAAGATATTAAACAACTCATAATGGTCTTTCATTAAATATAACCAAGTCATCCTGGAGTAGTCATCAACAGATGTAACAAAGTACCAAAACCCTAACTTTGATGTGACACGACTAAGACCCCAAATATCATAACGGACTAGCATGAAAGGATTAAAAACCAGTTTGTCGACCCAGCAAGCAAAAGGGAACACAATGATATTAACCTACTGTCAACTTCTTCGAGGACAGATGACCAAGGAGACAATGGGTTTGAAGTGGTGTAGCTGTGGCTGTGCAGGCAATGGGAGGAGAAAACGACTCAAAGTAGTAAAGCCCATGAGCCTCACGTCCTATTGCAATTGTCGTTCTCGTCTTCAGACCCTAAATAACCACAAAATCAGGAAAGAAAGTGACAAAACAATTTAGCGACATTGTAAGCTTACTAATTGACATGAGATTGAAAGGGGATTTAAAAATGTACAAAACATAAGAAAGAGAGATGGAAGGAGTAGGATTTACTGTTCCTATGCTCTTAGCAATAATGGACCCATCAACAAGGGTAACTTAAGGTAGACTTTTAGGATACTGGAAGGCAGAAAAGAAGTTGGCTGCACCTGTTATATAGTCAGTGGCACTAGAATCAATAACCCAAGGTCTAGTGGGAAAGATACCAGATGACATATAGACTGTAGGATTACCTTTCAGGGCAAAAGATGCAATGTGATAAGATGCCTAGTGATTACTGAGGGAACCATTACTTTTGCGATTTGCAAACTCCATCACAACACTCACAAACTTAGACCAATGATAACAAGATTAATTGTTGGAACAATTGGAACAACCACCAAAAAGGTGAGCCGGCATGAACGAATCACAAATAAATCAGTACGAAGCTGCCAAAGACCAAGAAACTCAGACGCAACCCCAAGAAACCAACACACAGCACTGGCAAATTTGGAGAGGACTACCATGGAAAAATCACCTACAAACTTATATTACACTGCCGCAGCCTCACAAAAACAGCTTCTGAACACTACAAGAAACCAACACATAGCACTGGAACAATTGAAGAGGTGAACCACCAAAACTACCATGGACAAATCACCAACAAATTTATATAAACTGCCACAGCCTCAAAAAACTTCTTATGAACACTACTACTGCTCCAAGAGAGTCACCACTCACCAATGACCTTTACTAACACCGAACAACAACTGAATTACCATGAGTGCATGGTCACAACAAAGACTGGATCTTTGAGGAAAATACATGCCCAGCAGCTTGATATTTTGGTATATGGAAGATATTAGAACATTGAATGAAAAAAAAACAGTAACTCCCACTTTTTCAGACCCAATAAACTCAACAACCATTGATAAACTGCTTCACGAAGCATCAAACAGCCACTCCTTGGGTGCCGCACATAAGCAATTAAAAAAGGTGAGATTTTTGGAAAAAAAAACATCACAAAACACTCAATCAACATGTTAATTGAAGGATTGGATCACTGCTGGATCACCTTCAACCGGCGCGTGGGGACAGCCCTGGCAGCCTTCAACCGGCGCGTGGGGCACTTCCTAGAGATGGGATTTCAGGAGGGGGGGGGGGGCGCAGACCCACAGTGTCTTTGGGTGACTATGGTGTTGTTATTGCAAAATCTATAGTAAATTTTGTGTTCTTGAACTGGCAATGTCGCCTAGGAAATTTCCAGCAATTGGTCTGACTTTCAGCTGCTGCTGGCTGTTTTCTAGGGCTATAATGTTGCTGGAAATTCTTCTATAATGGTAGACATGCAGCGGATTTAGAGTTTTAGGCTTCAGTTTTGTAACAAAAAGGGTTTAGATTACAGAATCATGCTCTGATACCACGTTGAATAATTGGGTAAAATGGAAGGCCTAACTTCAACGATAGGTCTCTCCCTCTATTTATAATATATGTCAAGTACAACACCAATGGCCATAATGCACTTACTAACTCACACTAACATAACCCTAACACATAACAACAATGCTAAATGACTAAATAACCATTAACAGCAATGAAATTCCCCACAAAATTGTGAAAAATCCACATCTCCGCCTAGCAAACCTGTCTTCATCCTTCCCAAACCTGTAAACAAAATAGCCAACAAATCCTCGACCATCCCAATTCTCTCCAAATATATCAAACAACTTACTTCATATCCTGCAAGCGAGAGAGCAATGCAAGAAAAAGATGAGATGCAAATTCCGTACATCCAGAGACAATGCATGCACCTATAAATATAAGATTGCAAGAGTAGAGTTTTTACTGACATGCATATGATGAATGGGATTGGAATTTTAGGGTTTACCCCTCTGTGAATGAGAACATAGATCCTGCTTCAACTTTGTTTTTGTTTTTGTTTTTGTTTTTTTTTTTTTTTTATAATAAAATAAAGTATATTAGAAAGGAATAAAAAAAGGTACAACGTGCAGGACAAGTCCACCCAAAAAATAAAAACAAAATATAACAAAATAACAAAATCACAGAAAATCGCACCATGAAACTAGATAAAATTAACCAAGAAAACCCTTTCCCAAACCCTTTCCAACATAGTTAACCAAGCTCTTCAAATTTGCTAATTCTCTTTGACCCTTCAATTTACGACTTTTGCCACCATCCAAGTGAACCTCATTTCGTCCAATATCATTCAATTTTAAATCCAACTTATCCAAAAGATCTTGAGCTTCTAAGTCCTCCATGGAATTTCCTCCGCGGAAGTAGGCAATATTTCATCCCTACGTTGTAAATTGTTTACCAAACCATCATTTTCAAAAATAGACACTCCGTCCAAACCTTCCAACAGGGCAGTGTGAACATAAGATAAATCCACTACTTCGTTGCAAAAATCCAAGATGTGCCCTTATTGTTTTTGAATCTCATCCAACAACAACCCACACACCAAAGTCAAATTCACTCAAATCATCATTTTCTTAATCTAAAAAATCCCGCTATTTCTTAACCTCCTTTTCTTTCCTTTCCCCATTGCTACACCCAACCTCTTTCTTTGTAAGAGAGTTTTCCACTATGCTAAGTTCTCCTCTAGAGTCTCTCCTTTAAATCTTTGTTGCTGCCGCACTAGAATTTTCTCTCTTCTCATCAAACACCTTCCTTATCTCGGCATCCATAGGAGCTGCCTTCCAAAGAGCATACACCCTACTACCCTCAAGTCTGTCAAAATTCGAACGCAAGATAACATCAATCTCACTCATAATTGCTCTTTCTCTTTTACATTTTACCTCCCCTTTTCTAAACTCTCTTCCAGGCTAGTTACCTTTTTAATACCACAGTCTAATTCTAGCCCCGTGCCATTAATAATCTGGGTATGTTCCACAGTGCAATCACCCCGATTCAACACTTGGGAGTGCCGGAAACAGGGCATGAAGTCTAACCTCCGCCTCCAACTACTCGTTTCTTGAGCTCTATGGACTGAAATCTAGTCTTTCCAATTCTTGAAACCCAGCCCCTATTTGATTCCCCATTTCCCTACCCAACTTTCTGACTTTCACCATTTAACTTCTAAATAGAGCCCAAGCAATGAGGACCCCTCCTAGACTCTTCATTAGAGCCCAAATCAGATACACCTAAGTCTTGGGCTTGCTCAAGTAAATGGCCAATTTATATAAAAAGAAATACCCTTCTTATCAATTAGACGGGCAAGGTCAAAAACTAGAAACATACCTCCTTGCCCATGTCTCTTTGCATCTTTCTTCCTAAGTGCAGCCCTAGCAACCTTTGAGAAGAGTGTATCCTCCATCAGAACCCTAGCTACCTTCTCAAACAATTTAGACTAGTTGGCGATGATTGTAGTCTTTGAAAATCCAACGTTCTTCATCTAAACCCTAGCCTCCATCTCAAACAGTTCCAGCTAATTAGTAGCAATTGCTAACTTTGAAAGCTCAACCTTGTTTGTCTGAACCACACCACCACACCTTTCTTCACTTTTAGACACCATAACTCGATCTCCAAAAAGGGCTCAACAATCACGACCCTTGCCCCCACCTTGATTGCCTTCCAACACAACCTGCCTCCACGATCTCAAACGTGGATGACCATCTACAACTACACCATCCAAATCTTTCAATAACTCTTTTAATACGTCAAAGAATACACTTCTAAAGCTTCGCCATTTGTCACATTTTGTGATGCCCCGAGAATGAACACAAAAAACTTGTAACATTTCCAGCCCAACCCTAACTTTCCCACCTTTATCCACCTGATCAATAGCTATTAGTTTATAATACCCTTGCAAAAGCTCCCAAAACCCCTCTTCGTCCAACCCAAAACCAACAACACACAACAAACCACAATATAGCCCCTTTTGATAGCCTTACCCATTTGTTATAAACGACATTCTTCTCGACCACGAGCAAAGATGAACTTCCCTCACCTTATCCGAATACAAATAGAAGGATTTTTCCTTCGATATGAGTTGCTCGGCTCATCATATTGTACACCAGTATTCATCATAGTATACAGATAAGAAGGAGAGAAGATCTATTTTGCAAGAGAGAGAGAGAAAGGGCCATTTCTCAACCCGTACAATAGAGAACTTTTTTACTTCTATCCTGCTTCAACTTTGTAGCACTGCTTGGAGACTAAGTGACTAATAGATCCACCAAAGGTGTCATTTTTAATTTTGACATAAGTTTGGAGGGCCATTCTTAACCATGAAAACTAAAGAAAAGGGGGTTAGGCTAGTCAATATATGCTTCTAGTGCAAAGTTATGGAAGAGAGTGGAGTGGATCTTATTTTGCATTGTTCAGTAGCTAGAGAAGTTTGAGCTATCCACTCGACTCTAAGTTAGCTTGCTCTTGGGTCATGCCTAAAAGTAACAGATAGCTAGGAAAATGGGTTGTACAACTAGGAGATGAATAAATGTTTTCAAGATTCTACCAACTTGAATTGTGTGGGGATATTAGGAGGAAAGAAACCGGCGTTCTTTCAAGGGTAAGAGCTTAACTATGATAACTTAAAAAGAATGATTCATAGAACAGTGCTTTTTTTTTTTTCGATGATTTTTGTCCCTCTTCGTTTGATTCATTTAAAAAAATTTTTTATTGCATGGTTACTTTTTTTACTTCGTTTTTTTTAAACCCCCCCCCCCCCCCCCCCCCCCCCACCCCCCCTTTTTTGGGTCTAGGGTACATGGGATGTGTCCCTATTTGGATCAATTTGATCAAGAAGGGATGGAGATGAAAATTTCATAGACAAGTAAGATCAATATTTAGGTACCATAAAAATAAACAGCAGTACAAGTACCGCTTACACTTGCTCCATGAGGTACTCAATTAGATAACATCATAACTAACAAGAAATGAAGAAAAAAGATATATAGAAAACCTTCAAAAGTCATAATTTCTAACATTTGAGAGAAAAAATAAAAAATAAAAAAAAAAGAACATTCCATGATTAAACTGTATTACTAAGTAAGCTCATATTGAAGGTCTGCTAGACATACTCATCATACGCATTTGCCCAGCTATCGGCAGAATTCTCTCCCAGAGCCCCTTCACCAACCTGATGCCCAAATTCTTCCACCCAATCCTTAATATGCAACTTAGAGAATTCACTGACCCACTGATCATCAGCCAATGCATGTTGCTCACGTCCAGTACTGAACTCATTCACCCATCTATCCGGTCCTTGGATATGCTGAAAACCATAAAGATTAAATAGCATAAATTTTATGATTGAAAGAGTACTTATTACTAGACTACTTCAAAGTCAATACTATGCAGTGCAATAAGATAATTAGTTGCATGCAGATTAGCTTTGTGCCAAGGCATTACCGAAACAATAAATGATAAAAATGAGAGGAACAATTTTTTTTTATATAAGAAAAAAGGTGTTTATAAGAAAAGAAACAAGCATACAAGCTTTGGAGGATAAAACATCCTCCGGTAAACAGCTAAAAATAACTACGAAGGTACTGCTCCCCAGTCCCTTTGATCTGCCTTAAAGTTGAGGATATGTCCGTAAAGGTTAAGAGACAGGTGAGTTAAGAGCCTAGTTGAGAAAGTTGGATTGAGTATCCCTTTGAATTTATGGGAAGAAATTAGTTTTTTTTAGATACAAAAAGAATATATTTCATCAATGGGGAAAGAATGTACAAAAAAAAGGAGCACAAGAAATCCTCCTAAGAAGAGAAGACAACAAAAAGATAAATTTAAAAAGAAAAAAAAATTCAAAATTAATAGAGCCATCCAACCACATCGTAAATTAAAAAAAAAACACACCCATTTAAAGCAACCTGCAGCAAAAGCCCATAAAACCATATACTAAAGAAAAGTGCATGTTTTTATCAACAGCTCAAAGATATATTTAAAAGAAAAATCACACCCGCAAATGAGCAACCTTCCTATAAGAAGGATAGCAATCCTCCAAAAAACACAACTAAGTTGAGAGTTCCTCCAGCCCCTATCATTAAAAAAGCTATGAAAATGGGAATCCCAAGAGAAGCTGTCCCAATCATGGTTTTAAATAAAGGCCGCGACCGTTACATAACGGTTTTTTGGTTACCGATACCGTTACACACCGCGAAATCAGTGGGAAGAAAAATCACGGCTGTACCAGCTGTTATGGACCGCGACCATTACGTAACGGCCGCTACGGCCATTACGTAACCGCTAAAGGACTGTTACACCAAAAAATTATTCTATTTTTTACTTTTTCTTCTCACTTTTTCCCTAGCTTTCATATATCATTCTCAATATACCAAGTGGCAAGAGGGGGAAAAGATTATAAAGAGGATGACAATGATACAAAATTTACTATATCTTTAAATACTCACAATAGATGCATTAATTAACATTTTGAATATACTAACTTGTTAGGAAAAAATTTATTTTGATAATATTAGTAATGTGATATTTATGTTCTATATTTCTCAACTTCAACTTTCTTTCTTTTCTAGCTATTTTATATTTGTATTATTCGTATGTCCTATGTGTCTAATAGATTAATGAAGTATATAATGTATTTTGTTTTATTAATTGATTTAGCACACATAAGAATTAATCATAGATAAGAACAATGAGAAGTATAAATACGCACACACATGTAATTTTTTTATCAATGGTGGTTTAAAACAAATGTAAACTTGTTACCCTTACCAAATAACTTAGTAACTCGAACTAAAGGATCCAAAATACACTAAAACTCTTTCTAAGAAGGGCTAAAAGCTTAAAAAAGCAAGTACGCTAATATGCACAAGGTTGTGCATGCTTCAAAAAAATTCACGGCCGTTACACCCGCTTCCCGTTATTTAACATCCACTACTCTCGCTTCCCATTACACCCGTTACCGTTACGTTACACTACCTACTACCGCGATTTAAAACCATGGTCCCAATTAGTGATCATCCCAAAAGAAGTTACCCCCCATTAGTGATCAGAAAAATGGAAATAACTCCATTGTACAAAGAGGAAAAGACAACATAGACAAAGAAAAGAAATGTTAAACACAAAAACACCCACCCAAATATCTCTCCAAAAACGAATGTAAAAAAACCCATTACCCACAACAAATTTGGTGTAAGGGGTGTTAAAACTTGATATCATTGTTGCCCCACAACCTAACAGTTGAAGCTTTTAGGTAATCTAACATACTATCAGAGCTAGTTACCAGGAGGTCCTAGGTTAAAGTCTTTTTGCCCGCATTTATTGTGTGGTGTTTAAAAATTATTATGTTCTTAATAGTTTAAATTTTTAGGTAAAGCAGTAATCTAACAAGGAATACATGGAGAATAAAGCTATGAAATACCCCTCCAAGGGCTCTCAAAGGATCATCTTATGCCCACTTCAAACTTCTTGCCAAAGGGAATTCTCCTCTAAGGGGTCATAGCTATTTACACATGAGGACAATGTTTTTAGTCACTAACTTACAAAGACCCAAACACCCCTCCTTCCCAAACCTACAAACCACCTCCAAACTAGCCAAATAATGCTTCTTTTCCCCAACCCCAAACCAAGGAAAACCCATCATGACTCTCTTTATACTACTAGCTACCAATACCGGTACTCTAAAAAAGGACAAGAAATACAGAGCCATACTAAAGAGAAGCTTAAAAGCGGATGATAATACCACCTAGAGAAAAAAGAGCACCCTTCCACCCACCCAAACACTAAGTCACCTTCTCCACTATAGAAGCCCAAAAACCATCAAACTTAGGATTACCAATCAAAGGAACCCCAAGAAGTTTGGATCCATGTTCAGTATTTATTGACAAACAAATACACATTTGAGCATTTATCCGAACTCTTTGGGGTAGGCTATATCTATTCTTTTTCTGCACTCATTCTCACTTCCAGCTACGCCTTAAATAATAATATTTTACTCCAGACTCGAGCAAATCACTCTTACAGGTGCATCTACAAGTATCCATCACATTATTCGCATGATGTGTAGAACAATTTAACCTATTTCATCTAACGTCTTCTAGTACAATCTTTTCCTTTTTTTTTTTTTGGATAAACAAATAATTTTTTATTAAGAGAATAAATAAATAATAGAAACACAAAAAGGAAGTTACCCTCCGGTAACTAAACAGAAGCAAAAGAAGAAACTAAATCAAAAAAAATACTTGTCTAGAACAGCTCTCTAATGCTTGTATAGATCATTCAAAGACAGACACCCCAAAAAAACATCAACAAAGCAACACCATAAAATGCAAACACAACCACCTCACACCACAACACATCAATAGAAGTTGCTGCATTAAGCTCCACCAAATGCACCAATCACTGCAAAGAAGGCACCTTTCCACATTACATCCTACTCGATCACTTTCCTGCTTTTCATTTTTGCTATCTTGTTTTTATTCTTTTTTCTCTTTGTTACTGGAGCATGCTTATTCTCCGTTGTGTACATTCTCCTTCTCTCTTTTCTAATATAATTCTTCTTTTATCCAACCCCCCCCCCCCCCCAAAAAAAAAAAAGTACCCCATAGAAAAATTCTTTCTGCACAAAATATGTGAATATAAGATATAAAGCCAAAAGAACACCAAAATATCGTCCATGTTATATAACACTATCCACAGTCCAGCGGTTCTCATTTTGCATCTCACAAGGACTATGGGAGACAGCAAATAAAGCACAATGAAAATCCTACATCTCATTAGATAGGAGAATAGAAGGGAAAAGAGAAATGCTAAAATTATCAGCAGCAAAACAACAAGAACAACAACAAACCAAGCTTACACTTGCCTCATCGTGTACAAATTGGTCAGCCCAGGCGACACCCCCACTATACTGTTTCTGATATTCTGCTGCCCAGTCCTTGGATGCAGATAATGCAGAAGTCTTGACTTGATTATCATCAATAATAAGTTCACCACGACTCATCTTTGACACAAATTGAAGGAACTTTGAATTCTGCATGACCAAAAACTGCAATCAGAAGGCAGAACAGAAAAGAGTGAATTGATTTATCAGAGTGGAGTACGACGTTTTCTGTTTGCCCAAAGACATGAGGAGACTGATTATCTAGGTCAGTTACTCATTGGACCAGGGAGGATCATATCAGACTGATTCCTGCACCTATCTGCTGTTGTTCTCTAAGAAATTTTTTAATCTGCTAGTGCAGAAACAAGTTAGTGTTACTTCTAAAACATGGTATAAACTGTATAATATTGTGGACACTGGACAAATGCAAGCTTATGCAATTGGTCATTTAAACTGTCAATATTAGTGTAGCACAGCAAATACAGACGCATCTGCAGCATGTTGCACAGCACAGACCCGTTTCGATGAGATAGGTTTATAACTATTAGTCTTATTTTGTAGTTAAAGATGAAAATATTCAAAGAAAAATATGTTTAAAAAGGTGAGTGCTGCAAGCTTGGTTCCTCCGTTGGAACCAAGATCATATACAGACTCCAACCTTCGTACCAGACCTTTCATCCAACCCTCTGAAGTCCAACCAGACGATTCCAGAAAACTTCCTTCACAGGCTTTCTGGACACATTTCATCTCATTTAGGTGCTTTTCAGTTCTTTATGTATTTCGGAGGGATAGTCTTTTAAGTCCTGCTGGTTGTTTCCAGGTTTCTTAGCCAACAGACTGTAAAACAGTAATAAATTTTACTTCGAAGGATTGAAAAATAGATACCTTGATGATATGACAAGTTCTTGGGAAGATTTCAGGTTAAAGATTTCTCAAAGTGTAAAGTTTCTGGTATTCTTATGGAGCTTGAGAGGCTGGCCAACTTTGCAATGTTTCCTTCTTGGCAATTTGGAGTAGCCTCTTTCTCACCTACATTGCTCCTTCCACACATAACTCATGTTCTACAGCTTTTTGGGATTCAGTAATGGAGAGGATTTCTAAGTGGTTGGACAATTACAAGGGAGCTTTTTGGCCTCCTTTCAAGGCTCACAACTTTCTTCATTATCCTGCGACCTGAATTTTAGGGAAGAAGCTTCTGTTTGATGAGTGTTGGATTTGTACTGGTCCTTTGGACGACTTTCTTGATTGTTGACTGCTTTTAGAGAGTTTGGGAGGCGCAAGGATGTGAAGACATTATGGTGCATTCAGCTTTTGTAGTCTTTTTAGTGCTTCGACCTGAGATAGATGCCCGTGTCTTTTGGGATCAGATTTCATCTATTGAATTTTGGTATGGGATTGGATTGTCCTTTTTGCTTCACTGCACATTTGTTTTTTTGTCCAGTTGCTTTGGGAACAAGTTTTTTAATATTCAGCAAGATTGGCTGGATCTGCTAGCTTGAATTTGTTGTCTTTTTATTGATTCTATTTTTTCAGATAAAAACAAGAACAAATATTAAAAGGAAAGATATTACAGTACTTACGAGAACAAACAATAGTCCCCCAAAGAAAAAGAAAATAAGAAAAAATAATAATAATCAATCAATAAAACTGAATAAATAAAGCAGCAACGCTCTCCAATTACATTGCAAATCCATGAGCTAAACCTGCAAGTTACCAACGCGTAACACTGAAAAAAATTCCAAGACAAGAAACCCTACTCCACAACATCTCCGGAATGCATCACGATCCCCTTGAAAATTCTATACTTAACACTCCAACCAAACCACAAAATGGCAGAAATACCGCATCTCCACTATAGTTTTTGTTCCAACCTGAGACAAAACTCCTAGAACTTCAGAGAAAAAAAAAATTCCCATGTAGCTGGGAAAACCCAAGACTCCCTAAACACATCAAAGAGCCTACAACCAGATGTCCCAGTAGAAAGAACAACATAGAGAGGGTGTGATTTAGAAAATTATCTATGTGAAATAAGTTTGCAAAAAAAATAATACTCACACGTGCAATTCGCATGTAAAACACAAATTTTTTGAACACACAGCCAGTCCCAAGCCCGGACAAAGGAGCAAGGTTGTGTTAAGTAGCTGACAGCTAGCATAAAATTTTGTCAGATCTTATTATCATGAATTCTTACCAAATTCACCCAGGTCAAAGGAATAGACCGGGTCAGTATAGAAGAGAGAGGATTAATAAGTCAGCACAAAAAACTAAAATTAGATTACCAACTTGAAATATAGCAACTTGAAAAATAGTGGAAATAATGTTTAGAAGGAAAATTAACATAATCTGCCTTCAAGAAACGAAATGGGTAGGAGAGAAAGCTAGAGAAATTGAAAAAATTAAGATTTAAACTTTGATACACTAGTAAAGAGAAACAGAAAAACAGGGTGGGAATTTTTGTAGACAAACACGTAAAAGATTATGTAGTAGACATTAAAAGAATAGGTGATAGGATCATTAAAATCAGGATAGCTTTAGGCCTAGAGACGGTGAACGTCATTAGTGCATATGCCCCCAAAATAGGCTCAGGAAAAAATCTTAAAAGACAATTTTGGGAAGATATGGATAATATTTTACAAGAAATACCACCGTCTAAAAAGACATACATAGGAGTTGATTTGAATGGTCACATTGGAAAGGACAATATAGGATATGAGAGGATAGATGGAGGCCATGGTTTTGGAGATAAAAATGAGGCGGGTGACACAATCTTAGATTTTGCCACGTCTTACAATTTGGTTATATTGAATACTTGTTTTATAAAAAGATAAGAACACTTAACAACTTTCAAGAGTAGGTATAATAAAAGCCAAATAGATTTCTTCTTAACCAGGAAAGGGGATCGTCTATCCTGTAAGAATTGCTAAGTTATCCTAGGTGAACGTGTCACTACACAACATACAATCTTAGTATTAGATATACATATTAAAAAATAGAAGAGTATCATAAATCAACACAGGAGGATTAGATGGTGGAACTTAAAGGGAGATAATATAGTAAAAATTTAAAGATAAAATGATCAAAGAGTGTGATTGGACAGTAGGGGTAAGGTAGATGCAAATATTATTCGGAATAAAATGGCTAATTCTATCACAAGGATAGCAAAAGAGGCTTTAGCGAGTCCAAAGGAAGATACTCAGGTAGTAAAGAAAGTTGGTGGTGGGATCAAAAAGTCCAAAAAGTTGTTAGGACAAAAAGGAAATTGACATAAAATATGACAAAATTGTAGAAATATAGAAAATCTTGAAAAATATAAAGGATGAGAAAAAATGCAAAAAAAATACTAATAGTGAAGCTAAACAGAGAGCTTATGATACTTTATATACTAAACTAGATACAAAAATGAAGGAAAAAAAGACATTTATAGACTTGCTAAAGCTAAAGAAAGAAAATGTAAAGACTTAGGTGAAGTAAAATACATACAAGACGAGAATGATAATGTCTTAATTAGAGAAAAACACAAAAAAGAGAGGTGGTGAAGATACTTTGATAAATTGTTTAATGAAAACCAAAATGAAAGATTGAACTTGGATGTGACAAATGAGAATAAGACTAAAAATAGGAGATTTATTCACAAAATTAGAGTTCTTCAATTTAAGATGGCATTAAAAAAATGACCAAATAAAAGACCAATTGAAGTTTGGAAATGTTTAGGGGATAAAGGAAATATTTGTTTAACTAATCTATTCAACACTATTATAAAAACCAAGAAAAAATGTCAAAAGAATGGCGAAAAAATGCGTTAATATTTGATAAGTAATTGGACAAAACTCAATACAATTTTGTATTTCATTTTATCCAAATTCACATAAATCCAAATCCAAGGTCGAAATTCCAAGCTCCCAAACTTGGGGTAAGAGAGGGTTTGATTCAATTAAAAATTAAGAGAAAGAGTTCAGAATTTGAGTAATTCATATATACTTGTCCATCTGTGCAAGTGTGTACACATTTGATACAGTTGATATAGATGCGGAGTAAATAGCTTTTGTGTATGATTTGTTCAGTTAAAGATTAAAGTTGACATGGTTGTGTTGGTAAGTCTCCAAATTCTAGATTCCTAACCTCCTATGCAGCAAAATTATTTTTTTTCCATAAGGCTAGGCCAACCAAGCAAGTTCATTAGTTTAGGCTATGTTGCCTAGGTCTAGCTGGGCTGACCCAAGTTCGCATCATTTTTTTATATATAGCAAAAGAAGATATTTCAATAATAGATTAAGAACCTAAGTTTGCATCATTTTCAATTTCACGGCATCACTCGAACAACTATAGTGACAAGTTTCAATTTGACCCAATTGCACCATTCAGTCCCGTGTTTAAAACCACAGTTTAGTGAATTGTGCCCTACTTTTTTTGAAGATTATGGTAAAGGGGAGGTAAGGCACTCTAGAAGTATGCAATGTTCAAAGTGACAGTGCATTTGGCTGGAACATTTTTGGCATCACTTAGGAAAGTATTTGTGAGCCCCTTAGCGTGGTGCTTATAGAATAAATCATTTGGTCTGTTAGGAGAGCATTGGGTGAGTCCCACACTTTGGAAGCTTTCGTGACAAATTATCAAAGAGGTTTTGGAAGACATAAATGTATCAACAATTTTATTCAAGTGTTCAACTTTTGCTACTAGTTGGGCTGCGTGGCTCACGAGAAATGCAGGTTTTTTGAGATTGTAGATCTTTAGTGCAGGTGCTTTGGGATAGCATAGTGTTAACAGTATCCTTGTGAGCATATTCTACAAGGCATTTCGCCATTACAATTTTTCTTGTCTTACAACAGGATGGGCTTGCTATTTTGTCTTAGCTTCGGGGCTCTTCCTCTATTTGTCCTGTTCATTTAATTTTGTGAGGCTCATCCTCTTTGTAGTTTATTTTTTTTTTAATAACAAAAAATATATAATAGATAGAAATAAGAGAAGGTATAGTGTGCAGGGACAAGAAATACACCATATAAAGACACTTACCAAAGGGATAAAGAAAAAACAAAACAAAAAAAACACAAGATCAAAATATAAAACTAAACAAAATTAACCAAGAACCCCCACTTCTCAAACCCTTTTCATCATAATTTACCGAACTCTTCAAATTCACTAAGTCCCTCTAATCCTCCACCTTTCGATTTTTTCTACCATACAAGCGCACTTCATTTCCTCCAATATCACTCAACTTTAAATCCATTTTATCCAGAAGAATTTGAGCTTCACACATAGCTAATCCCAAGCTTTGGTAAAGGAGGAGGGTTGCATTAGGTAGCTGACAGCCAACATAAAACTCATCAGATTACTATGTTATGAATCCTTATTGATTATTTGTTAGGGCATACCCTACGAGCGACGCGTGACACTTGTACCATTCGGGTGTAGTGAAAAGTGGGCAAGGGCGAGTGAGGTCATCGCCCGAAGCGACGCACCGTGTTGGCACCCAGGTATAGTGTCAAATATGTAAGAGTTCCTGCATTATTCTAGACATTGGCAGGCAAAGAAGTTAGTTCAAAAGACTAGGGTTAGATAAGCAACTTGGAATATAGGGACACATATAAGTAAAAGCATGGAAATTGTAGACACACTAATTAAAAGAAAAATTAATCTAATTTGCCTTCGAGAAACAAAGTGAGTGGAGGAGAAAGCTAGAGAAAATTGAAAATTAGGATTTAAACTTTGGTACACTGGAAAAAAAAAAAAACAAAAAAATGGATAGGAATTATTGTAGACAAAGGCTTAAAAAAATACATTGTAGATGTCAAAAGAGTAAGGGACAAAATTATAAAAATCAAGATGGTCTTAGACTAAGAAATAATAAATGTCATCAATGCTTATGCTCCTCAAATAGGCTTAACAAAAACCTTAAGAGAAAATTTTAGGAAGATATGGATAGTATTATATAAAGGATATCATGGACTAAAAAAATATTCATAAAAGAATATTTGAATGGACACATCGGAAGAGATAAAAAAGGTTATAAGAGAATACATAGAGGATATGGATATGGCAATAAAAATAAATATGGGGATATGATCTTAGACTTCACCATGTCATATGATTTTATTACAATGATACTTGCTTTAAAAAGAGAAAATAACACTTAATAACCTTCAAAAGTGGACAAAAGAAAAGTGAAATAGATTTTTTCTTAACTAGAAAGGTAGATCGTTTATCATGTAAAGACTGTAAAGTTTTCCTAGGTAAAAACTTCACCACACAACGTAGAGTTTTAGTGTTAGATATGTGTATTAAAAATGGAAGAGAAAGAATAATACAATTTAGTGCAAGAAAACTAGGTGGTGAAACCCAAAAGGAGAAAATATAGTAAAATTTAAAGATAAAATTATCAAATATGGTGATTGGACAATTGAGGATGGTGTAGACACAAACACTCTTTGGAACCTCTATTAAAAAAATAGCAAAAGAGATTTTAGGTAAATCAAGAAGAAGATTCTTGGATAACAAAGAAAGTTGGTGGTGGGATCAAGATGTCCAAGAAGTTGTAAAGACAAAAAGAATTTGATATAAAACATTAACAAAAATGTAGAAACATGGAAAACTTTGAAAAGTATAAAGAGGCGAGAAAAGATGCAAAAAGAGTTGTTAGTGAAGCTAAGGATAGATCATTTAATAATTTGTAAGCTACATTAGATACAAAAGAAGGGAAAAATAGACATATTTATACTTGCTAGAGCTAGAGAACGAAAGAGCAAGGACTTAGGTAATGTAAAATGTATAAAAAGTGAGGACCATATTGTCTTTGTTAAGAAAGAGGACATAAAAGAAAGATGGTGAAGTTACTTTAGTAAGCTATTTAATGAAAACCAAGTAGAAGGCTTAAACTTATGATTGAAAAATGAAGAAAAGGCTAAAAATATGAGATTTATTCACAAAATTAGAGTTAACAAAGTTAAGTTTGCACTAAAAAATATGGAAAACAGAAAAGCTATAGGGTCGGATAACATCCCAATTGAAGTTTGGAAATGCCTAGGTGATAACGGAAATATATGGCTAACAAATTTATTTAACACAAATATAAAAACTAAGAAAATGTAAGACAAATGGAAGAAAAACACTTCAATAACTATACACAAAAATAAAAAAGATATTCAAAATTGTAATAACTATAGTGGAATTATACTTATAAGTCATTCAATGAAACTGTGGGAAAGGGTTTTTGAGCAAAGATTAAGGCTAGAAATGAAGGTCTCAAAAAATAAATATGGTTTTATGCATACGAGATCTACTACAGAAGTTATATATCTTTTAAGAAGATTAAGGGAAAAGTTCAGGGAAAAGAAGAGGGACTTGCATATGGTGTTTATTGACTTAAAGAAAGCGTATGATGCCCTGAATTTGTCTAAAAAAATTGTCCATGATTACATAAATATGCAGAAAAGGATTCATGTAGCCGATCCACCAAGTGGGACCTAAGGCTTGGTTTGTTGTTGTTGTTGTTGTTAAAGAAAGCGTAAGATAGGGTACCTAAGGAAGTTTTATAGTGGGTTTAAAAAAAAAAGTGTATATAGGTATACTGATGTCATTAAGGATATATACGATAAAGTAATGACTAGTGTTAAGACTTAGGACTATAGGTGGAAAGACGAGAATTTCCAATCACAATAGGTGTACATCAAGGATCTACTTTAAGACCTTATCTTTTTGCTTTAGTGATGGATGAATTGACTCGGAGTATCAAAAATGAGAATCTATGGTGTATGTTTTTTGCAGATGATATTGCCTTGATTGATGAAACTAGGGGTAATGTAGAATCTAAGTTAGAATTACGGAGAGAAATTTTAGAATCTAGAGGCTTTAGGATAAGCAAAAATAAGACAAAAGAAAGAAGACGTAATGCATAGAGTTAAAGCAAGTTGGCCAAAATGGAGAAGTGCTTTGAGTGTGCTCTGTGATCGTACAATACCCTTAAAATTAAAAGGGACGTTTTATAGGATGGCTGTAAGAGCAGCTATACTATATGGATCAGAATGTTGGGCGACTAAGAAATAGCATATCCAAAAAGTAAAAGTTGTCAAGATGAGAATACTAAGATGGATGGTTAGTATAACGTTAAAAGATAAATTAAGAAATGAACATATTCACAATAAGTTAGGGGTAGCTCCTGTAGGACATAAGATAAGGGAAAGCCGACTCAGATGCTTTGAGCACTAGTAGCATAGGCCACATAATGCACCAGTAAGGATGAGTGAGTGAGTTACCGTGAGGGGCAGTAGAAGGGGTACAGGTAGCCCTGAATTTGTCAAGGGAAATTTTCTATGATCATATAAATTGGCAAAAAAGGATTCATGTAATCGACCCCACCTAGTGGGACTTGAGGCTTGGTGGTGGTGGTGTTGCATTATTATCAAAAATAGAAACTCCCTCCAAACCTTCCAACAAGGATGAGGATGGACAAATGATAAATCCCCTATTTCCTCACAAGAATCAAAAATGTACTCATATCGTTCTCGAATCTTATCCAACAACAACCCCACTGTACAATAAAAATCACTATTATCATCACTTTCTGAGTCTAAAAATCCACCCCCTATTTCTTAACCACCTCACCTTTACTAGTCATGCCTACATCCGACATTCTTCTCAACATTAAAGACTTCCACAATACTGAACTCTCCATTAGAATCTCTCCTTAGTAACTTTGATGTTGACTCGAATTTTCTCTTTCTTCTTAAAATGTCTTTTTCATTTCAGCACCCAAAGAAATCAACTTCTGACGAGCATATACATATGAAGACAACAATCATCATATTTCTCCCAACCCCACTTCTTCTTTTTTACTCTTATCCACACCACCTAATAAAATATTTACGGTACTAGACAAACTTTTTACTCCACAGTCTTGATTTAAATCTAAACCACAAACATCCTAGGCTTCCTCAAATAACTAATGAATACCCTTCAGATTTCCAAAAAGTCAAGGCTGAGTAATATTGCAAACAACTGGAGGCTAATTAGAGCTTCCATTACCAGATGAAGTAGCTTCCTCCTTCCCTATAATAGTATTTCAAGATGTAAGGACAATACTTAGGCCTGCCCTTTTCTAAAACCAAAATGGTGGTATTTGGGTCCCTAGTTACCAAATCATGAATCTAGTACCACCCAAATCACCCTTTGGATCCAAACTGAAGCCCAAATCAGCATTTCCAAACATTGATTCTATTCAACTAATTGGCCTAATTTAGTCAATAAAGAAATAGCTTCTTTTTCAAATACCTGGGCCAAGTATAGAATAAGAAATATGCACCCCGGCCCAATTCTCTGCATGGCCTCTTCCCCAAATGCTGCCCTAGCTGCCTTTGTGACCACCTCTGCATTATCCGGAAACCTAGCTTCCTTCTCACTCCGGTCAATTGAATCCAGCCAATTTTCCTAGACCCCAGATTCAAACATCTCCATCGCAACTCCATACAAATGACACAGCCCTTGTTCCCATGCCTTCTGACCTAGCTTTTCAGATTGAACTTGACTGCATCGTCCAACAACATCACCATGCCATCCACCTCCACTTGACTCCATGATCTGTGTCGTGAAGAGTTGACTGCTTCTACACTCCCAGCATCCTCAAGAAAACCCTTCACTATCTTGCAAAAAACCCTTGAAAAACATTGCCAGCCATTTCCATTTCCACCCCCCGGAATGAACATTGAGAAGCCATTCCCTTTCCACCCTCACCCTAACTCCAAATACTTACCCACCTTCATCCATCTAATTGACATCCAAAGCTTCGTGATACCCAATTAAACAGATCTTAAGCCTCATTGAAACCCTTCAGCAAACCAAACCGTGAACTCTTTTGAAAATCTAACCCACCGGCTGCAAAAGGCATTATTCTTGACCACAAGAAAGGGCAGGATCCCCCCCCCCTCCCCCACTTGTCTATTTGCAGATCGAAGGATTTTCCTTCGATCTGAATCGATCAGTTCAGTAGAGGCTTCCACAAAAAAACCCTCCCTCTAAACACATACGGGAGAGTGCAGACCATTTCACAAGAGAGAGAAATATAGAGAAAGGGATCTTACATGAGCCATCGATCACTTAAGAACCATCTATTTGACTGATTCAGAATCAGCTTCTGCAAGAAAAACCCTCACTCCAAAGGCATGATGGAGAGTGCAGATGTATAAAAAAAAATTCCGTACTTCTAACTTAATAAAATTTTTTTCCAATGTTTTAAAAGGCTCAATCGAGGCTCGCCTCAAGGCAAGACATGCTTAAAAAGCCTTGAGGCTCAATCTAAAATACCAAATTCCAAAAAGGCTAACACATTACATGCTGAGGCTTACGCAATTTTACAAAAAGCGCGCCTTTTAGTCGAGGCTTACGCATTTTGGGTGTGTGATTCTCAAGTTAGAATTGGTTAGAAAATTTTAACAACTTGTTTGTACAAAAGGAATGTCATAATATGAGTTTATTTCTAAACCTCTTGAACCTCAACCTTTCCAAAATAACTGGAATTGCATCTTACGGCATGAAAATAGTTTGAACTTTGTAATGGTATAGCCTATATCTCTTGTCATGATTTATGTCATGTATTCAAGTTAGCAATTTTTGAATGGCCAACAAGTATTTTGCGAGGTACATGTAGTTTTTCTTTTTTACATTATATTTGTGATTTTCTTAATTTTTACTTTATTTTAAATATATATAATTTATTTAACAAATTTTTATCTTAAAAAACAAATTCTCAAAAGGTTTACGCCCCAACACCTTAAGGCTTACGCCTCGCCTTACGCCTTCGCCTTTCAAAACATTGTTTTTTTCTATCAAAAATATATATATTTGATGTCAATTTGGGTTTCACTGAATGGTTACTGCACAGAACTACTTCGACTAATTTGCAAAAAGACTAAAGGTATTCTTTAGCTATCTACAAATCCTTTTTTTGTTTCCTTTTTTTTTTTTTTCATTTGTTTCAAAGGATGCCTCATTCTCCCACTCGTACATTCTTTATGCTCTCTCTATATATTTTTTTATTTAAAAAATGATTTAATGAATTTGGAAAAACAACAAAAGCACATGCATATTGAGGAGATAATGTTTCCAATATTTAGTGAAATATTTATGATAAGGTACAACATATGAACCTGAAATTTAGGGTCGTCATTTTGAGCTAATGTATGTGCAAGCATACGAGTCTGCTCCATTGCAGCTAAGCTTGAGACATTGGCTTGGTTTATTGATGCCAGTTGAGATTGGTCCTGTAAATAACAAACAATTATCAAGTCAAAACTACGATTGACTTTTTTTTGGATAAACAAATAATTATATTAGAAAAGGAAAGAAGATACAACCAAAGAGAGAAAAAAATAAAAACAAGTAAAACAAGATGGTCTCCCTTTACAAAAAGAAACTAGAGGAACAAAGAAAAACAAAAAAAAACAAACTCAGTGAAGCGAAGCTGGCCGGTCCTGCTGTAACTCTTGTAAAGAAACAAAACAAAAGAGGCCATTTAATAAACCCCACAGTGACACAAGAAACCCGACTTTATTCGAAAGAAAATTATTATAAGTAAAAACACCTTTTACAGCATTCCTCGCGAACCAAAAACACGAAAAAATCACCATAACAGTGCACCACCACTGAGCTCGTATTCTTTCCCTTGCCAAATCTCCAAAACATAACAGTACAAAAAGCCTTCGATGATGGGGTTAAAAGTTAAAACCCACTTTTCATCAAAAAAAACGAAACAACTCATTCCAAGCAGCCAAAGTGAAGGGACAGTGACAAAATGCAGAAATGGATGTGAACATGTCTCCTCACTCCTCAAACGAAGTACACAAATGTCAAGCAGTAAGGCCATACTAGGTCTATTCATTTGAAGCAAGTCAAAAGAGAAAGGAAATGTTTTTAGACCCCAAATTACATAGATCCAAACCCCCTCCCTCTTGGATCTACACACAATCACTCAACCTACTAGATGGTTCCTACCCAGCACACCAATACCCAACCATAAAAAATTCCTCATCAACTTCTCTAGCCTTCGTGCCACTCACAATAATTCTAAAGAAGGAAGGATAATACAAAGAGATGGAGGACCGACAAGTATCAATAAGAGTAGTTGGATCCCCTAAAGTAAAGAACACTCCTTTCCACACACCAAGTCTCATAGCCACTATCTCAAAAAACACCTCCCAAAAAAAGTCAGCAGTAGGATAACTTCCAAACAAACACCTAAATAGAAAATAGGCCAACTCAAACTGGCACAACCCGCTAACCTAGCAAATATGATCTGTATCAAAGCCTAGACCCACCATACCACTAGTAGAAAAGTCAACTCTTAACCTCAACATTTTCTCAAACACCTCCAAGATGGTCATCAAATAAAAGAAGCAACCCAAATCCACCAAAAGAAAGAGAACAGTATCATCAGCGAGCTGAAGATGCAATGTGATCAAATCCTTGTGGCCTACCATAAGCCACCAACCCTCTCAACTCATCTATCAATCATCATACTCAAGCATCAAGCGCAATAATAAAAAATAAAAGAGAGAGAGAGAGAGAGAGGAAAATCTCCAAGTTTAAGAACCCTAGAAGCATGAAACCAAGACATAGCCTTGTTGTTCACTAATATTGACAAAAACAACAGAAGATAAACACACCCTAATTGATTTCCTACATCTCAAACCTCATATCTTGTATATCCAAACCCTATCCATAAAACTCCAACTCACGAATCATAGACTTCTTCAAAGTCCAATTTCAAAACTGGACCCCTCTTTGTCCTACAAACTTTATCAACCACCTCATTCACCATAAAGATGCATCTAGAATTTGTCTACCACCAATTACGCGTTCTAGTGTTGGAAATGTATCCTCCAAGAGAACCGCCAATCATTTGGATAAAACTTTAGTCAAAATCTTATAGATACTAATCACCAAGCTAATTTCTAAAATCCTTGTCTTTGACTACACAATCTTGGCTAGGCGCCAAAGTGGTAAAAGTAGAATTCAAACTCCTTCCTACTACCCAATTTTTTTGTATTTTTTTTTATTTTGATAACAAAATATTAAATAGAAAGAAAAGAAGGTACAACACGTAGGGGCAAGGTGTTCACCATATAAAAAGAAAAAAACAAAAACAAAAAAACCGCAAAATCTTAAAATAAAACAAAACAAAATTAAGCAAGAAACCCCTTTTCATCATAATTTACTGAACTCTTCAAATCGCTAATTCCCCTTTGACCCTTCACCTTCTGATTTTTGCCACCATCCAAAACATGCTTCATTTCCTGAGCTTTAAATCCATTTTATTCAAAAAAATATTGAGTATCTAACACTTATAACTCCTAAGGAATGTCCTCCATTGGTGTTGGCCAAATTCCATCCTTGTGCTCAACTTATTCATGAAACCATCGAAAATGCCCTTCAAACCTTCCAACAAGGGTGACCTAAGAAAAATTCCCTATTTCATCACTAGAGTTAGAAACGTACCCGTATTGTTCACGAATCTCATCCAAATACCCCCCCCCCCACAATCAAAATCGCTATTATAATCACTCTCTAAATCAGAAAAATCCCCCTATTTCTTTACCTCCTTACCTTTTCTAGTCACATTAGAACCTCTATCATTCTTCTTAATGTGAGGTGCTTCCGCAGTACTAAACTCTCCTTTAGAATCTCTCATTAGTAACTTTGTCGTTGACTCACCAGAATTTTCTCCTTTATCTTCAAATATCTTCTTAATTTCAGAACCCAAACAAGCCACCTTTCGACGAGTATTCACCTTATTACCTTCAAATTTATCAATATAAAGACGGCAATCATCAGATTTCTCCCCTAACCGTCTCCTTGATTGCCTCTACTCCATGCAGAAACCCTACTGTCTGTCTCGCTCCTATCGGTCAAATCCAACAAATTGACGACTAGGTTCATTCAGCTATAGCTCTTGTCCAAACTGACGACACAACTCTTAAAATCTAATCCTTCTATTTGTAGCTTAGCGAGGATCTGTCGACGACATGTTTTAAATTCTAATCGAAGTTGGGCCCCCTTCACAAGATTAGACTCAAGACCAAAAAGGTAGTGATTAGAAATCACTCTAGGAAGCAGTTCTTTGGTTAAGGTATGCATCCTCGCAATCTATGGTGAACAGAAGTTTATCAATCCAAGCAGCCACTAACATATTACCATCAATGGACACAGTAAATTAAGCATTAGAGAGACAAATCATAAATCACCATGATTAAATGGAAGTTGGAACACAAATAGCAAACAAGTTCAAATTGCATAATGTCACATGCCACAAATCACAATAAAATATGTACAAGGGCAATGTTCTCACGCCCACATAAAAGTATGGTCTTAAACTTCCACAAATTTGTTAAAATTTCTATCCAAATTTCCACTATCAACCACAATCACAATTTTTTCCTCACAAAATTTTCATCATAATTTCCACAAATCAACTAAAATTTATCAAAATCATACAATTTTAACAAAAAAAAAATTATGAAAAAACATGTTTGGTTAACATAATTTCATTTAGGCTAAAATTTGAAATTCAACAACCAACAAATTGAAATTTTCGTCTAATAAATCTTCATATTTTTATTGAAAATAAATCTAAGGGACTCTAAAGAAAGATAGTTTTAGAAGTTTTTTTAAATTTGTTAGACTACCTCTTTACCAAAAAGTCAAGTTGTAGGCCAACAATGTATATCAAGCTTTAACACTCCCGCACACATGCAACCAATAGCACATGGAGAGATAAGCTAACACACGACAAATCACCCATTACAAGGAATACAATAATTTTAAAACACCACACAATTAACGCAAACAACAAGACTAGAACCTAAGATCTCACCAACCAGCTTTGATACCATGTTAGATTACCAATTTATCTAAAAGATTAAGTTGTTAAGTTGGGAGTGTGCATGTCAAGCTTTAACAAAATTTAATGCAAGACATCATTTTATTCAAGCTTTTACTTCGAAAATGCACCAATCAATGCTTTTTATTCTTTTGAGAGGATCTCTCGGGATTTTCATTTTTTTCAAAAATCTCCATAAGAGAGAGGTTGAAGATATGCCTCAAGGGTGTTGGAGCCCTTTGTTCTACAAATGGGGAGCGGTATGAGAATTTTTTGTTGGGGATTTTTTTGGTTCTTTTTTCACAAATTTTCTCTCCTAATTGTTGAAAATACCAAGCCTTTCTTATTTTCACTCAAACCACTTTATTTGGAAGGCTACGGCTCCCCTCAAATTCCAGGCCTTTACGTGGATTGAGGTTGTTAATAGGCTTAACACAAATGCTTTGTTGCAAGAGTGTTATCAGAAAATAAAACAATTTGTAGCAACTTATGAGGCCATATAAATCTATCTGTCCAGATTTTTTTTTATTAAAGGAGAAAATGTATTAAGAGAGAGAGAAATTACATCATATGTGAGGATAAGAATTCCTGAATAAAAATAAAAGAAGCAAAAATAAAAAATAAAATTAAAATTAAAACTACACAGACATTATCCAAGACAACCTCTCTTTAAACCCTTCTCATCATAATTCACCTAACACTTCAATTTTGCTAATTCCCTTTGCTCCTTCTTAACCTTAGATTTACCAACATCGATCCAAATTTCATTTCCTTTGTAATCTAACAAGTGTAGACTGAATTCATCCAACCAATTCTGAGTTTGAAAATTTTCCTCAAAAACCTCCTCTATTGGTAAGGACAAAATTCCATATTTTCCCAATTGCTTTTCTTTCGTACCATCATTTTCAAAAAATAATAATTCCCCTCAATCCTTCCAATGGAGTAGGTGGCACATATGTCAAAATCCCCAAGTTTATTAGATGCATCAGAAACAAAACCATACTGTTCCCGAATTTCAACTAAAATCAAACCCCCATCACAATCAAAATCAATGATGTCCACATTGTCATTATCAGAAAAATCCCCAAATCTTTTTTCCTTGCAACTACTCAACCTATTACTGGTCCCACCCTTTTACCAAGTGATTCTTCCACTAGGCTAAAATTACCTCTTGCATCTCTTCTTAACACTTTTCTTTTTATCTCAGCAGAAGTAGCTCACTTATCTTCAAACGTTTTCCTCATTTCAGCACCTATTAGTTCTACTTTTCAATAATTGTAAATGCTAAACGTATCTGAAGTTTCTTTCTTACTATTTGATTTCCCCCCAAACCAACATTGTTCCCCTGACTGTCAACCTCACCCTTCCTTTGTTAACCACACTAGAAAACCCACTGAAGGTCTTTTTGACTACTAGGATCTCTTGTCCCACTAAGAGAAAAAAATCATCAACAAAAATTCCAAAACTGCCTGTTTCCTTTACCGCCACTTTCCCTCTAATCCCTTTGGTACTATTGCTTCTTTCTAATGAAGATTGAGAACAATCTTGATCATTATAATTCTGCTTAGGAAATGAACACTACAAGATAGGGTTTGTACCTAGATTCTGCTTGGAAGACAACATATCTGTTAAGTCCCTTAGCTACTTTCCAACTAAGAATTTCCTTCTATTACATCTTCTCACAAGTGTGCTCTTTTCAATCCCTCACTCCCAAATGCAGAGTCTTGGTAATTAAAAATACCAGCAAAAGTGTCCTCTTGTGCCTTATTTGAAAACTGAACATCTAGAATATTTGCATCAACCTGTTGGGCTCTATCAGCATTATTCAAACAATGGGCCTATTTAAAATAATGCCCAACTAAGAATGACCCATCTAAGAAGAAACCTCCTTTGTTTCCAAAAAATGGCCCCCCAACTCCTTTTTACCAAGACTACGAGCATGTTCAATTAATTGGCCCAACTTGGTTAAAAAAGAAGCTCCTCCTTTTTCAATTACTTGGCCTAGGTCCAAAACAAAAACCAAACATCCCAGCCCTAAATTCATTGTCTCATCTTCTCCAAGCACAACCCTAGCCACCTCTGCTATCTTTGTAGCTTCTTCATTGGTGCATTATTTGATCTATGGGACATGTGCTTAAACCATCTTAACTGTTGTTCCTTATCTTTGAAACTACTCCGCCTACATTACCACAAGTTGTTCATACAAGTGTTACTCCTAACTTACCACAAACTAGTTCATTCTTTAATTTATCTTTTAGAATTACACCACTAATCCACCTAAACAATCTCATTTTGGCAACCTTTACTTTTAGGATATGTTGCTTCTTACTTGCCCAATACATATAGCATAAATGATCTTATACTCATCAAACAGGACATTATCTTTAATTTTAAGGGTATTCTACACTAAAGCATTTATTCAGTTTACCAACCTCCTTTAACTCTAGGTACGACATCTTCTTCACTTTCTCATCCAGCTTACATAAAAGATCCAAGGTATTTACTAATGCCAATAATTTCTTGATCATCAAGTTTAATAGGAAGAGTAAAAAGAAAATACCAAAAATGGATAAGATATCCATCAAGAAACTAAAAAAAAAAAAAGATATATTAAAAGAGAAAAGATTAAACCTAAAAAGGGGAAAGCAATCATCAAGATAAAGAAATTTTTTTCAAATAAATTTAAGAAAAAAAAATGAAAGAACCTATGTAAGTATTCCAATAAGGAACCTTCCCCCCAACAAAACCCGTTTGAATCATAATTCACCTAGCACTTCAAATTTGCCAATTTATGCTGACCCTTCTTCAACTTCCTTTTATCCCCATCCAAACAAGTGTCCAAGACTAGATAGCCACAAACACCACTCATTCAACAATTATTGAGCTTCTAAAGTTTTCACATTAACCTCACCTAAAGGAGTAGGCCAAATTCCATCCTACACACTGTTGCCCCTTACCCATTCCATCCCCCTCTAATATCAAAATACCCTCTAAGCCTTCCATCACCAATGGGGAAATGGTGCCACATACGAAAAATCCCAAAGTAAATGAGAAGATTTAGAAACATAGCAACACTTCCTAAATCCACAGTTCCCAAATCTCATCCAAAAGCGAAACACCATATTCCGCAAACTCACAAACACTATCGCTATCTTTATCCGACACATCGCCACATTTTTTCCTTCTCCTTACCTCGCTACACCTCAGATTTATATCTCCCTTCTGAATATTGGAGAATCAGATCAAAGGACTTCCCCTAAACTTGAGCAGTACTAAGAAGGCACCACTTTCTCCTATGGAGAACAGTCGCCATTATCAATTAAAAACTGGAAAAGAACGAGGACCAAGAGAGAGAATTTTTTTCTAATTATTTTCCCTATTTTGTCCTTCTTAAGTTGTTACTTTTTGCTTAAGTGGAGGATAACTTCAAAGCCTCAAATTTTAGAGGAAACCAAAATCTAAAACCTTGCATATAGGGAAAGAAAAGAAAGAAAGAAAGAAAGAAAGAAACAAGAATTGAATCTGCTTAGAGCATGTGACAGCAAAAAAAAAAAAAAACATGCTTCAAGCCTACATTCCTTTGATTCGGTAACAAAGAAGAAATTTACTAAAGTAAAAGGAGATCAGGAAAAATGGATAAATTACCCATTGAGAAACTAGGAAAAAAATTAAAATAAAAGAAAAGCAAACTAATGGAGTGATGACTTCCAATTTTATCTGCATGTCAGTCAAGTGCCCGCATCTAAAAACTCCAAAATCTGAATGCTAAAAACAAGCTAGGAGAATTATCCTGCTTGCCAAATTGTCAGTAGACGTAGTACCCTGTGAAAACTCCTGCAAATTGATCAAACCAAACACAGAAAATAACTGCACAGCATCCAATAATTTTGGCGCTGCCTCCAAAACCCTTGAAACTCTAAAAACAAAAACCTACCAAGGAAGAAAGACTCACTGTTCATCCCCCTCCCCCCCAAAAAAAAATGTAGAACATTCCTAAGGCACCAGGAAACAGGGGAATCCAAAAACAAATAAGTACTGCAATCACCAACACTATAACAATGAAAACACCCATTTGGACATAATGCCTTGTAAGGCTATCTCATCAACAACTAATCACAAATTTTATTTCTATAAACAGCAATCCAAGGGAACACCCCCACACCCCAACCAAGAGAAAACTTTGAACCTTCCAAATGCACCAGGAAAAAGGGGAATCCAAAAAAAATTAAGTGCTACGCTCACCACCACAATAACAACGAACACACCCATTTGACATAGTGCCTTATAAGGCCACATCAACAACTAATAAAAAGCATTGATTTGATTTTTATTAGAGAAAGCAATCCAAACGAACACCATAAGATTCTAGTCCACATCTTAAGCGATAATTCATTGCATTACGAAAAAGAGAATCACAAATATATGTAGAATTTAAATTTGAAAAGGGAGGTCACAGCTGCATGATAGTTTATGCTTAGTAAAGTTCAACAACAATATACCATATTCAAACATGACCAAAATTGAGAGGCCTATCATGGTACCATGTACCAAGTTTTAACAAATACAAGCTTTAAAGGTCCTCAGTACTCATTTCCAGTGAACATAGGGGTTTCAAGTCCAACACTAATACATCTAAGGTAACATGCAATTATCAGATTGCAACACATAGCACAAGATTACTAAAATAATAATAATAATAACATTACCCCAGGTCCTCTAAAGATCATACTTCTTTCAAGCAGCCCACAAAAAAAGTCCAGATAATTATATACACCAGTCAAAATGTCTTACTTGCTCAAATTCAGACACCCAACCATTAGCACCATGTTGTTGCTCAAATGAGTGAACCCAAGCATCTGAGTCACCATGTTCTGCTTTGTGCTGCCCATACTCAGCAACCCATCTGTCTTCAGCACCAGCTGCAGCTCTCACAGTACGTTGGGACTCATTCCAGTACTCCTCCAACTCCCAGTATCTCCCAGGAAAAGGTCCCTTAGTCTGGATATCATTGTCAATATCTAAAGAACATAGTAGTGCATTTACCTGAAGGAACAATGCCAAAAAAAAAAACAATTCAAAAGTCCCAAGCACTTGAATAACCAATTCGTGTATGCAAAGAAAACAAGAAGGACCTCGGTCAAGTCCAAGTTCCCCACAGATCACAGTTTTTGCATGGAAATTTGGGAAATTGAAATTACACCACCTCAGTGTTCCCTCAAGTGCCAAAAAACTTTAATTCTACTAAAGAAATTAGTCTTCAGATTTTTCAAGAAGGTTGTTCTGCTATGTTTTTTGTTTTTAATGAGTAAATAAGCATACTCCATAACACCACACAGACCTCTCCTAAGGGAATCAAATGCAGGCCCCTCCTATGAGTAGCAAGGGGATGGACCAGGCCACAAGCCCACGCTCAATTCAACTATAAAATTTCGAGAAATAATGCAAAAAATATTGAAAATGTGTAGAAATGGGATTAAGGTTGTCCACCCAAATAGTTGGGCCAAAACACTAGTGATTCTGATAATGCTCTCCCTTTTTAACTTGGGCTGACCTTTTCAGGACTAAGTCAATTCAAATGAAAAGAAAAAAGAGGAATATAGATCAATCAAATATATGGCCTTTGTTAAATGATTGAGATAATAAAAATGAACTTGCAAAATCTAAATGGGAAATCACCAAAATCAGCTTGCTTTTAAAG
The DNA here is from genome assembly GCF_029873635.1 of Malania oleifera. NCBI lineage: Eukaryota > Viridiplantae > Streptophyta > Magnoliopsida > Santalales > Ximeniaceae > Malania > Malania oleifera. Next base: position 156,597,436 of record NC_080417.1, read on the forward strand.
AAGACAGACCACCAAACCTGTGCATTAATAAAGTCCTCACTCTTATCAGCAAATAAGTGTCGGGCCATTATGCTGCTACGATCACGTATGCATCGTTTGTCACCTTCAGATAGCCCTAATACTGGAAGTGGAGTCGGACGGAAGGGAATGCCATCACGGCCACTCTCAACAAAAGAGTGCAAAAAACTTGACAATACTGTCTGAGGTGGCCCTGCATTTTTTTAATTTTTTTTTTGAAGGGTAAGTTCACAAGGCAACTGGCAAGTAGACTGTATCATACAGTATAGCAAAAGAAATATATTGAGAGAGAGAGAGAGAGAGAGAGAATCTACAACTAGAGAGAGAGAGAATCTACAACTACAGAGATGAGAAGAAGGCTTCAAAAGAAAATAATAATAATTTAAAAAAAAAAAGTGCCCAACAAAATCTACTTCCAAAAACCACCTTTAATTAGCTTTCCATTATAATTTATTCAACATGTCAAATTATCTTACTCACATTGGCCTTTTGTTTTTCCTTATTCCTACAACAATCCAAGCAAACTATTTGTACTCCAGGTTCAGATAACTACTTGCCAGTCTTGCTCATCTGATCAAGGAATTGTTGAGCTTCAATGCCCTTCCCATTAATCTCCTTTTTATGTGAGGTAGGGGCAGGCAAAATAACATCCCTCTTGTTATCAGTAACCTGCAAATCATTACCTACCCCATTATCCTCAAAAATAAGGATACATATAAACTTTTTAACTGAGCTGGCACATGAGAAATATCACCAACTAAATCTGAAGATGCATACCCGTTTTGTTCATGAGACTCATACAGTAACAATCCACCTTCACATGCAAATTCACTATCAAAGTCACTCTCATCTTCAGACTCATCACCCCATTTCTTTTTTGTCCTTAATAAATCTCCACCTAACCATCTCCAATCCCACCCTCCGATCAATCAGGGTCTCCAAAAAGAAAGCTACTGGAACCATCTCTCGTTAAAAAAGTTCCATTAACATATCAGAATTATCAATTGACTCATGGGTCAGCCATAATTACCCTTCTATCTTCAGGCTGGCGTGTGAAAAAAATGCCCTTATTAGCCAGCACCTTGAGCCACACATTACAGGATGTTCTAGAATATTCCCCAAGTTAGAAATGCCTTCAAATGTGAATGTTAAGGTGGACAAGTATAACATTAAAAGATAAAGTAAGAAACGAGCATATACACAATAATTTAGGCATATCGCCAGTTGAAGATAAGATAAGGGAGGGAGAGCTTAGATGGTTTGGGCCTTTCAAACGCAAACCTAGTAGAGCACCCAAGGAGGAGTGAGTTAGTTGTTGTTTCTAACATGAAAAAGGGTAGGGGAGGCCTAAAATAACATAGAATGAGGTAGCGATGAAGGATTTAATAGCGCCTTTAATCTAATAGAAAAAAATGCTCTCGATTGGGTCAATTAGCGGAAAAGGATTCATATATCTGACCTCACCTAGTGGAACTTAAGGCTTGTTGTTGCTGTCGTATTTGTTAGAATCTTACGATTCACAATTCGATTCATACGATTCATATCAATTCTGCACCAAATCAATTCAAATCTTACTAGCGAATCTAAAATCAACTGAATCGCCACCGAATCTATCGATTCACACGATTCTAGACCTATCATATTTTGACATACCCGACTAGTTTTGAAACCCAAAAAACAGCATTCCTTTCTTTTTTATCGCTTTTATTTTTACATGATTACCTTCCATTTCTGGTCCATGTCAGCTTTATGCTTAAAAAGAGGCAAAATAGAACTTTAGGTCAAATCTTGCTTTAATAAAACCATTCTTCGCTCTAGGAGTATAGTGCTCTGCCATTGAGAAGGAGCAGAACACTCACTAGCTAAAGTGACACCCATGTTTCATTGTATTGTTAGGATTCAGAAGTTAGGTAGTTTGTTCAATTATTATCATATTTTAGGTTAATTATTTTTTTATTTTTAATTCGAGAAATAAATGCATCAAATATTTTTTTTTGATTGTTGATGAACACCAAAAGTTCATTTATTTATTATTTTTTCTTGATTCCTTCTCTTAACAGCAGAAAGTTCACTATTTTTGCAATAATTTATTAATTTATCAGTCATTCTCTCACCTTTCATTTGTTTAGGGAAAGCATACACATGAAATATGATTCATTTATTATCATAAATTAAATGTATTTTTTGCTGCTTGTTTGTAGACCAATATATGCATGTCATTTAGAATTGATTTTGGAAAATTTTACCGAATCTTACGACTCAATTCAATTCTCTATTCTCGATTCCCAAAAGTGGAATTTCGATTCACAATTCGAATCTCGATTTGACAATTATAGTCGTCGTTGTTATATTTGTAAAGTTGTTGAGAATGTTAGCAGTTCTATTACTAAAATATGTTGTTATCACATTGTTAATAATAGCGTCTGCTTTAGAAAATTTAAATTTGAATGAAGAATATGAAACTTAATTGACCTATTTATGATATCTTTTAAATAAAACATGCAATGAATATTTTATACATGCCCATTCTTTTAATGAAGTCCAATAAATATATATCTTAACTATGTGGGTCATTATAATAAAAATGAGTGCAAGATTTATGGGAAATGAGTGCAGTAATTGCATGTTTAGAATTGTGTGAGCATTATAATAAATGTATTATTATTTATTATTTAATTGTTCAAAAAAACCTTGATTGTTTATGCTAATTTAATCTGATTTTTTAATTCAAAATCACAAGAAATTAGAGTTTGGTGTTTGGAGGCCATATATATATAATATGAGAGAGCAATAAATGAATCCAGTATCCTTATGAGAGTGTTGGGTTCTTTGTTCCTCCTATGAAATGATTCGAGAATAAATTGGGGATACTTCTGATTCTTTGACTATAAGATCCTTTTTTTCTCATTTGGTGAATCCTTCTAAACATCCTTCTTCTCTTCTGAATAATGTGATTTGGAAAGCTAAGATCCCTTCAAAATTTGGGCTTTTTTGTGGACTTTGGCTCGAAAAAGGATTAATACTAATGAGTTGCTAAAAGTATGGAGGCCTTGTAAGGCTAGTTTGGATATTTGCATTATGCGCTCAGATTCCGGTTTAACAAGTGAGTGCCTTTTTCAACATTTTTACATTGCTAAGGAGCTTTGGTGGAATATTTTTTCTATTTCAGGAGGGGGTTGGTGTTGCCATGCACAATGGAGGCATTAAAGTTTTTAAATTTGTGGGAGTAAGAAAGGAACTGTGTTGTGGAGGTGTAAAGTGTTTGCACTTTTTGGACTTTGTGGATTGAGAGGAACAAAAGAGAGGTCGATGAATCCACTATTTTGATGACAGTATTGGATTTTTTGTGGGGACTGTTTAGATTGTTTGGCAACAAGATCCTTCTTTTTCTTTTTTTCTTTTTTTTTTCTTTTTTTTTTGACAAACAAAGAAATTTTATTTGAGAGGGCAGAATGTACAAGAGGGAAAAAAACAAAAAACAAAAAGGAAAACAGGCAGAATAAAATCAACCCTTTACATAAAAGTAAGTACTTCCCATTCCAGGCACAGAAACTAAAAACCAATACAAGAGAACCAACCAGCCCCACTGCATGTCCTCCAAAGAGATGTGGCAAAAAAAAAACATTTGCAAACACCCACAAAGATGAAAGATAAGTCACTCTGCTCCAAATCAAATTAGTAGACATAGTACAAGTTCCTTCTTTTCCCATTTGGTGAATCCTTCTAGATATCCTTCTTTTCTTTTGAATATTGGAAATCTAAGGTTCACTCCCAAAATCAGGCTTTATATGTGGACTTTGGCTCTAAATAGGATTAATACTAATGCCCTGCTACAAGGAGGCCTTTTAAGGCAATCGGTCTAATTTTTTGCATCATGCGCTCAGATTCTGATGAAACAAGTGAGTGCCTCTTTTTCTTCATTGTTGCATGGCTGAGGAGCTCTGAGGGAATATTTTTTCCTATTTTTGGAGAGGCTGTGTTGCCACGTACAAGGGAGGCATTCCTAGTTTTGGGGGTCTTGGTAGGAGAAAGAAAGGAATTGCAGTGTTTGATCTTTTTTGAATTTTGTGGGTTGAGAAGAATGCTAGAATCTTCCACAAAAATCTACTTCTGTCCATTTATTGTGGGGTAGAGCAATTTTACTTGCATCTTTCAAGGTGCATTCTTTGGGTTTCTTTCAGGGAACATTGTTGACTAATCTCCAACAGGATTGTAAGGGGGGGCTTTATCGTAACTATTTGTGAAGTTCTCTTTGGAGGATGTCTTATTCTCCCTGCTCATAATTATATCCCTTTTCTCTTACACTGCATTTGATTTGCAGAATACCTATTCATAGGAATAGATTAGTTGTAATAGGTCAGTGACAATTATGTATACAAAAAATTAAGTTGTAACTATAAAGCAAATAATAATGTGAAACTCTTTATGAGTCCATAATAAGGAACATGCAAAGAAATAACTATTCCCGAAATTTCATCATGGGGATGTCTATTCCTTTACAATCGCACATTGAATGAACTAATTAGGATTATACAAAGGAATCGCGCTATTCCCTCTACTCCCTACTATTACATCGTATTCATATTATTCCAAGGAATATGTATTTCGGTTGACATGGTCTGATGGTTAACTCGAGTATATGTCAAGTGCCTCATAGACATGTGGTGCTCTCTTGTATGTGGGATATGTCACAGTTAAAGGGAAATCATGCATGACACAACATGTTGACCAGCATTTTTATGCAGTATTAATAGTGGTGGCAATAAAAACTCATGCCCATTAATTCAACCATAACAACCATAAATAAATGGTTGACCCAATTAGACCCAAAAATTAAATGTGCAAACCCACTAAACCCATTAACCCATTTAAATTTTCAACCTAATTATTTATAATAGTAAATAGTAATCCATAAATGCACCGTAATTCAACCATACCATGATTAAGTAATATTATAATTTGAATATCTTTGTGTACATCTAACATAATTATAGATAGTTCAGTCTGAATATTTATGTAAGTACCTACTTATTTACGTACGCAATGGATTTGGATCATCCAAACCAATTAATATGCGTGTGTATGCAACTACATAATTGTTTCGATTTTGCTATGTCTGTAACTATATAGGTATATAATTATAGCATTGACTGCACCTATCAGTTGAAATTAAACTACATAATTACTTAATGTACTATTATTCATAAATCAATGTAAGTAATTTTGTAATTATGGACATCTTAGTTTGAATATGTACGTAATTATGCTATTATATATGTATGTAATCAGTACAGTTCGGTTATACATACCAACAAATATGCATACATATACATAACTACGTAATTGATTTAGTTGTATATATGTTCATAATTATATAAGCATGTAACTATAGCATTGGTTACAATGATCATTTGAAATTAAATTACATAATTACACAATCAATACTATAATTCAGAAATTTATATACATAACTTTATAATTATGGACACCTTGGTTCAAATATGTATGTAATTATGCAATTATGAATACAAGTAAATGGTATGGTTCGATTATCCAAAGCAATTAATAAACATACATGCATGTACTTACACGTAATTGATACAGTCTATATATGTTCGTAATTATGTAAAAATGTAAGTATAATTATAGTATTGTTACAACTATCATTTGAAATTAAACTACATAATTACATAATCAATACTATAATTTGGAAATCTATATTCATAATTTTATAATGTGGACACCTCGGTTCAAATATGTGCGTAATTATGCAATTATGAATGTGCGCAATTAGTTCAATTTGGTGACTCAAACCAATTAATATGCATCCATGCCTATACAATTTTTTTTGTTTAAATACAACAACGAGAAGAAGTCTTAAGTTTCCCTAGGTGGGTTGGCTACATAAATCCTTTTCCGCCAATTCACCCCATCAAAGGCAATGCCCCTTGCTAACTTCAGAAGTCCTTCTTCACTATCTCATTCCAAATTATTTTAGGTCTACGCCTATCCTTTTTACTATTAGAAACAAGAACCACCTCACTCCTCTTCACATATGTGCTGCCTGGCTTGCGTTTCAAATGTCCAAACCACCTAAGAAAGCTGCCCCTCCCTTATCTTGTCTTCAACAAATGCTATGCCTAGCTTATTGTGTATATGTCCGTTCCTTAATTTATCTTTTAATGTTATGCCACTCATCCACTTTAACATTCGCATTTCAGAAACTTTGATATTTTGTATATGTTGTTTCTTAGTTGCCTAACATTCTAATCCATAAAACATGGATCTTATAGTCATCTTATAAAATTTTCTTTTTAATTTTAAGGATATCCTACAATCACACAACACACCTGACACACTAATCCCTTTTATCCATCCTACTTCAACTCTATGCATTACATCATCTTCAATTTCTCCTTCCACTTGCATAATGGATTCAAGGTAACAAAATTTACTAGTGTTGTTAATTTCTCGATTATCAAATTTAATCTTATCTCAATGCTCCTATCATTTCTAAAATTACAAATCATATATACTCTATCTTATTTCTACTTATTTGAAAACCTTTTGGCTCTAAAGCGATTCTCCAAAGTTCTAGCTTAGATTCCACTCCACACCTACTTTCATCAATCAAAACAATATCATTTGCAAACAAGATACACCGACGGATCTCGTTTTGGATACCGTAGTGTGTTCATTCCACTAAGGCGAAAAGATAAGAGCTCAAAGTAGAACCTATTCAATTTGAATATGCACAAAATATGCAATTATAAGTGTACAGAGTTGTTTGGTTCAGTTGTGCAAACAAAATAATATGCATACATGCATGTACTTAATGACGTAATTGGTACGATTAAGATATGCCTGTAATTATAAAGATATGTAATAATATTAGTTACAACTATCATTTGAAATTAAATTATATAATTAATTACATAATCAATACTATAATTTGGAAATCTATACATAGTCTTGTAATTACAAATACCTCGTTTCAAATATGGACATAATTGCGCAATATAATCAAAATCCTTTTCCTAGGGCCCTAGCCCTCTAACATTCCAACTAACAATCTTCATAACTTAACACGCTTATCCCCCTTCCCCAACCCTTTCACCTCCCTCATAGCTTTTTATTTTTTGGATTAAGCACCCATTTTATTGCAGAGAGGCCAAAGCCTAAAACAATACAGATGAAAGAGCAGCAAAACAAGGCTAAGAGCTTATAAATAAAAAAGTAGGCAAAAGTCAAAACCTTTAAGGTTTGAACACCTACTTCTAATGTCAAAAATGATTTGTTGTAACTGATAACAGAAGAAGAAACTTATTGCAAGTTTTTGCTTGCTCCCTGCTAATCATGGGGGTTATTACTTCGCTGCAAATGGTATCTGTACCTTTGCCTTCCCTAGAAATTGATGCAGTGCGCAGGCCCGACTGACTTGCACAATCTACTCTACCCCCTCCCACTTCTTCAACAGGTCTTGGTTGCTGCATTTCTTGAACTAAACTCTTCAGGCCATCCTCTATTACTACAATAGTTTTGTCTTTGATAACCCACACTGACTTTGATATCTTATTCCCGTGTTTTTGGGCCTTAAGTGTCCGATCCAACCTTATCACATCCTTTCTTCCTCCTGAAGGACCTCTCGATAAATTTGCAAGCTTCCCCTGCGACCTAACCAATTTCTCATATGGTGTTAGGATACCTATTAGGACGCAACCCCACCCCACCAAACCCCCCACCCCCGTATCCCTTTAGTATGAAAACCATCTTGGATCAGGCCTAGTTGTATGAGACGTGTCTTCCCGCGTATTTCGTGATGCAATAGGTTAAGTCCAAACGTATGATTGAGATCATTTTCCTCTTACTTTTGAATGTAGCAAACTTGCCCATCCCTGTGTCTAGTACAAGCAAGACAGATTAGAGTGGCTAGAACATTGAAAGCACACCAAGTTAAGGGATGAGTAAAGACATTGAGGGAGAGAGTGAATCAGTATAGGAGCTCACAGCCTCTCTGATTAAAAAGGACGGCAGTCAAGTCTATGAAAGGGTCACGATGCTAAAAAAATTGAGGGTAGGGCCGGTTCTCATGAGTGACTATTGTAGCAGCAGCCTTTGTGAATGATTTTAGGAATTCAATAGGAATCCAATGGTCAAGCAATAGAACTCAAAGAATGATGATTGTCGGAGAAGAGCTAATTACAAATCAATCAACTAGGTTTCAGCTATGATAATAGAGAGCTGGAAGAAGAATGTATCACAAGGAAGATTTCGCTTCAACGAGAGAACAGTCAGCTAGGATTCGACTTCAAGAGCAGGAGCTACACTTCTATGATCTTACTGGTGGCGTAGAGAACTAGGAAGCGAAGGGGAAAGAGTTTCGGGGATATTTTCCCTATGCTCGAGGACTCAAGGAGCAGGGTCGCCAAGAGGAGAGCATCGTGGTAAGGATTGGGAACCATAGATGCCAAAGGGGGATAATCAAGAGTATCTGGGGTGGTCGTGGAAGGGATTGGGTATATCTACCCTCGCATGGTGCCTCTAGTGACATCCTTGTCATGTGGGATTCTGAGAATATATCCACAGTGAGCGAATTAAAAGGGGTTTTTCCCTTTCAATGTTGTTTGAAGTGAAAGGGAGGGGTCAGCAGTGGATTTCGTCAATGAACAGGCCTTCTAGACCAACTCTTAAGAGTGCTTTTTGGGATACAATTTACTCTATTTATAGGTTATGTGCTCCAAGGGATTTGCAAGCATGCAAAAGTTTTGACTTGTTAATTAGGGATTGTGATTTGAGAGAGCTACCCTTGGATAACACTTCTTTTGCCAGGTCTGCAAGAGGTCTAGAGCAGTTGCAAGTAGACTAGATAGATTCCAATTTTGTAGGGAGTGGGAGGACGAGTTTCAAAATCTCACTCGACCTACTCTCCCTATGACCACATCAGATCATTTTCCTATATTGTTGGAATTTAGTAAGGGTGGTGTGGGACCCCACCCCCTGTAGGTTTGAGAACATGTGGCTGCAGACTTTGGTCACGGAGACTTGGCAGGGAGGATATGGAAAGGGGCTGGGAAGGTTTTAGATTCATGAAAAAATTGAAACGTTTGAAGGAGAAGCTAAAAGTTTGGAACAAGGAGGTTTTCAGCGATGTTAGAACTAGAAAATCTAGAATATTGGGAGAGTTGGCTCTCTTGGATAGGAAGGAGGAGGAGTCTATTTCCTCAAAGAGTGAGGAGGCTAGAAGAGTGTCCTTGATGAATGAGTTGGAAGAGGTGAATTTCAAGAATTGAGTAGTTAGAAGCAAGAGACTAAATACAAATGGGTTAAAGAAGGTGACTATAACTCTTCTTTCTTTCACAAGTTAGCTAATGGCAAGAGAAATACAAATTTTATTAGGGAGTAAGATGTCGGGGGAAGGATAGTCACTAGGGAGCAAGGTCAGATTGCCTTTATTATTACAACTTCTTTCAGAACTTGAATTTGGAGGAAAAATATTGTAGACCAACTTAGGGGTTGGATTGGAATCCTATTTGAACTATTTCTATTGCTTAGAACAGTTGGTTAGTGAGACTCTCTTGAGAGGAGGAAGTGAGGGCGTGGTTTATGGCATAGATATGGATAAGGCCCTAGGCTTGGATGGGCTTAACATAGCTTTCTTCTAAGATTGTTGGGAGGTTGTTAAGGGCAATTTTGCTAAAAAATTTTACTAAATTCTCTAGGAATAGAATTTTGAGCAAAAGCATCAACACCTCTTTCATTGCCTTGGTGCCTGAAAAGTCTAGTTTTTTTTTTTTAGCAAAAGATTACAAAAAGGAGAAAAAGACTTCTCCCGTCGAAATTCTGGAAAAAAAAAATATAATATAAATTATAAAACAAAAACTAGAAAAAACATATCATAGCAAAACTAACTCCTTAAAAGCAACTGAACCCAACACACCATAGAAAAACCAAGTAATGAATCTTCTCCTAACCAACTGCCAATTCAATTTTCTTCCTGAAAAAATACAAGCATTACACTCCAGCCATAATACCCACAACACTGCAAAAATACCACATTTCCATAATTTCATCCTCTCCTTCCTTTTACCAAACCCCTCAAAGGAAATAGATAACAATTCCTCCACTGACGCTAAACAGCCCAAGATTATCCCATCACACCAAATAAATTATTTCAAATTCTCCAGGCACAGTCACAGCGTAAAAATAAATGAGGTGTCGTTTCAAAATTAAAATAGCATAACACACATACATCTAGAGATAAGGCCTTCAAAGGTCTCCTGACCTGCAATAGCTTATTTGTGTTGATTTTGTACAAAGCATAATCATCCATATGGAAGCCTTAATTTTTGGGGAAGCTTTTGCCTTCCAAATAGAAGAATATAAAGGGAAACAAAGAATTAGAACAGGTCAAAAACTCAAAAAAAAAAAATTACAAGAGTAAACCCACGAATGATCCAAAAGTCTAGATTTATTAAGGTTGAGTATTTTAGATCTATTAACCTTGTTTCTAGTGTATGTAAAATAATCGCTAAACTCTTAACTAATGGTATCAGTTAGGTGCTTGTTGATACCATTTCTATAGCCAGAGTGTGTTTGGGAGGGGGGGGTGTGCAAATAGTGGATGCTATACTTGTGCCCAATGAGGTGGTGGAGGATGTTCTTAGGAATAAGAAGAGGGGTTTTATCTTTAAATTAGATTTTGATAAGGCCTATCATAGAGTGAGTTGGAGCTTTTTGGATAAAGTCCTCGAGAGAGAGTTTTGGCGAGCTTTGGCATCGATGGATTAGGGGTTTGTCTAATGTGTGGTTCTTGGTAATTGTTAATGATGAACTATAATCTTGGTTTAGAGCTTCTAGAGTCATTAAACAAGGAGACCCTTTATCCCCCTTTTATTTGTCCTTGCAGTTGTTGTGCCAAGTAGGATGGTGGATAGGGTTGTGAAGAGGGGGAGGTTAAAGGTCTAGAAATAGGCAAAGAGGGAGTGGTGGTTTTTTTAGTTAATAGAAAAAGAAATTCATTAGATAGACAAAGAATGCACAATCAATAGAGAAGACGTCACTTTAATGAAATTTGGGCCACAAACCCCAAAACACTACAAATAAAGCACAATTCCATAGTGCAATTCCTTCCTTCTTCCTACCAAACGCCAATCAAAATATATCGCCAAGTAATCTTCCATTATGGTGGTTTCTCACCTGCATTTTTTTGTTGATGATAACACTTTCTTCCTTGGCGATCATAGTCCTTCCTTTAGGATAATATTGGGTATTCTTCAATTTTTGAGATGGTGTCGCACCTTAAAATTAATATGGTAAAGAGTGGATTACCATCTTTGAATGTGCTAGTGGAGCGAGTGAGCGAAAAGGCCACTAAAGTGGGGTGTGGCATTTTGGACAAGCCTACGAACAACGTAGGGGTTCCTTTGGGGGGGGGGGGGGTTAAATCCTAGAGTAATGGAATTTTGGAATCTGATAGTGGAAAGGGCAACTAAGAAGATAAGCGGATAGAATAGGGCTCTTTTCTCTTTAGGGGATAAAATAACCTTTTCTTGCACTCTGTTATATTTTCCTATCTTTGTTTAGGATTCCATTGGGTATTGCTAGCAAGCTTCAAATAATCATGAGACTTTTGGTGGTCTAGTAAGGGGGATCATGGGGACCACTTAGTTGGGATGAGGTTTGTAGGTCAAAAAAAAGAAGAAGTATTAGGTCTAGAGAAGTTGGTGTCTAAAAACACGGCTCTTTTAGCTAAATGGACATAGCACTTCCCTCTAGAAGAATCTTCCCTTTGGCATAGAGTAATAAGAAGTAAGTTTGGGTTGGATGAGAATGGGTGGGGTACTAATGTTAGTTTAAGATGTTCTTTGTGTAGTTTGTGGAGGTCCATTTCTCAGATTCATCCTTCTTTCATCCCTCATACTAAACTTGAGGCGGGGAGGGGCTTACAAATCTATTTTTGGAAAGACACTTGGCTAGGTAATGCATCCTTATCCTCTTCATTCCCTCGTCTTTTTAGACTGAGCTACAAGCAAAATAGAGCAGTATCTTTCTTTGTTGGGGATTTGAGTAGCCCATTGGTTTCCTAGAATCTCCATTTTAGGAGACCTCTTAATGATAGGGAGTTGGTGCAGCTGTCTTCTTTGTTATTCTATTGAATGAGAGTAATTTTCCTTCAGAGAGGGATGTTCAATCTAGGTCTTTGGATCAGTTGAGAGTGTTTTCTTTTAAATCCTTTTTTGAATTCTTCACTCACTCCAATTCTTCTTTCCCACTTTATCATTTCATCTAGAAGGCTAAGGCTCCTCCAAAAATTAAGGCTTTCACTTGGTTGGTTGTGCTTAATAAAATTAATATAATAACTTGCTGAAAATTAGGAGACCCTTGAAGACTCTCTACTAATGTATGTGTGCACTGTTACAAAAATTCTGAGATAGCTTCTCATCCTCTCCTGCGCTATGAATTTTCTTGGAGGATTTGGAATTTGCTTTTTGGTATTTCTGGAGAGAGTTGGGTTGCCCTTCTTCAGTCGGTGAATTGTTAGCTATTTCTTTCACAAACTTTAGTAGGAGAAAGGATAAAGCAGTCCTTCTGAAGTATGAAATACTTGCAGTTATACGAGGGTTATGGTTGGAGCATAATGCAAGGATATTCAATGGGCAAAAATTCAATTGCGTGCTGGTTTGGGATAAAATTCAGTATTTGGCCCCACACCACACCCACGCAAGGCCACGCGTGGTTTAGTGTCACCGTGCACCATGCCCAATGAATGACAATCCGAATGTCAACATTGCACACAGCATGTCAACGCATATCACCGCATGGCTACGCAAAAATGTCAACGCTACACACAGCATGTCAGCGCATCGCCACGCATAGCCATGTACTCTCGATACCATTTTTTTATACTTGGTAGACTTTAGAGCATTATGCGCTCTCATTTAAGTTTCAAGCCTCTAGCGATTTTGCTTGAATTGGGGAGGAACAAATCAAAGCGACATAGGGCTGAATCTCAAAGAATCATGGCAGCAAGGCCACTCTACCACTTACAATACCTCGTCGCATATTTAAGTTGTCTGCAAAGGATTCTACCCACTGCTCGATAGAAATTTTACCTCAAGGCAGCCTACACAACTCATCTGCCACAAGGACTTGACCTTCGACACGTGCCTTTGGGGGCTATGAGGCCCCTACTAAGAGTCGGCAAACAGGCAGTGGACACATGCATCGCTTCTAACTTGGATTCTGACTTAGAGGCATTCAGTCATAATCCAACGCAACTTCACGTCACTGGCTTTTCAACCAAGCGCAATGACCAATTGTGCGAATCAACGGTTCCTCTCGTACTAGGTTGAATTACTATTGCAACCCTATCATCAGCAGGGTAAAACTAACCTGTCACACGACAATCTAAACCCAGCTCACGTTCCCTATTGGTGGGTGAACAATCCAACACTTGGTGAATTCTGCTTCACAATGATAGGAAGAGCCGACATCGAAAGATCAAAAGCAACGTCGCTATGAACGCTTGGCTGCTACAAGCCAATTATCCTTGTAATAACTTTTCTAACACCTCTAGCTTCAAATCCCGAAGATCTAAAGGATCGATAGGTCACGCTTTCAAGGTTCGTATTCGTACTGAAAATCAATTTCAAAAGAGCTTTTACCCTTTTGTTCCACACAAAATTTCTGTTCTTGTTGAGCTCATCTTAGGACACTTGCGTTATCTTTTAACAAATGTGCCGGCCCAGCCAAACTCCCCACCTGACAATGTCTTCCGCCCGGATTGGCCCATCGAAACAGACCTTGGGTCCAAAATAAGGGGCGATAACCCCCCCTCAAATTCACAGAATAAGTAAAATAACAATAAAAGTAGTGATATTTCACTTGCACCGTTTCCGACCCCCACTTATCCTACACCTCTCAAGTCATTTCACAAAGTCGAACTAGATTCAAGCTCAACGGGGTCTTCTTTCCCCGCTAATTCTGCCAAGCACGTTCCCTTGGTTGTGGTTTTGCTAGATAGTAGACAGGGACAGTGGGAATCTTGTTAATCCATTCATGAGCGTCACTAATTAGATGACGAGGCATTTGGCTACCTTAAGAGAGTCATAGTTACTCCCGCCGTTTACCCGCACTTGGTTGAATTTCTTAACTTTGACATTCAGAACATTGGGCAGAAATCACATTGCGTAAGCATCCGTAGGGGCCATCACAATGCTTTATTTTAATTAAACAGTCGGACTCCCCTTGTCCGTACCAGTTCTGAGTTGACTGTTCGACACCCGAGGAAGGCCCTCAAAGGAGTCGTTCCCAATCTGTCCCCCAAGCAACACGCGACGACCCGCTCTCGCTGCGAGAGCAACTCAAGCAGTCCATTGACAGCTGACTGTTTCGAGACTGGGACCCCTGTGCCCAGCACTCAAAGTCAATCCTTTTCCAGAGATTCACCAATGTGTAAGGCCACGGGTGGTTTAGTGTCACCGTGCACTATGCCCAATGATGACAATCCAAATGTCGACACTGCACACAGCATGTCAACGCATGTCACCGCATGTCCCAACGATAACAAATCCGAATCTCAACAATGCGTAAGGCCACGTGTGGTTTAGTGTCACTGTGTACTATGCCCAGCGATGACAATCCGAATGTCAACACTGCACATAGCATGTCAACACATGGCAATGCATGTCAACACATGTCAACGCATGCCAACGCATGTCACCGCATGGCCCAACGATGACAACTCCGTATCTTAACAATGCCCACACCACGCCCAAGCAAGGCCACGCGTGGTTTATTGTCACCGTGCACTATACACAATCCGAATGTCAACACTGCACACAACATGTCAACGCATGTCAATGCATGCCAACACATGTCACCGCATGGCCCAACGATGACATCCCACACCACGCCCACCATGCGTGGTTTAGTGTCACCATGCACGATGCCCAACGATGACAATCCGAATGTTGACACTGCACACAACATGTCAACGCATGCCCCAACGATGACAATCTGAATGTCGACATTGCACACAGCATGTCAATGCATGGCCCAACGATGACAAATCCGAATCTCAACAATGCCCACCTCACGCCCACGCAAAGCCACGCGTGGTTTAGTATTACCATCCACTATGCCCAACGATGACAATCCGAATGTCAACGCTGCATACAGCATATCATGCCAACGCATGTTACCGCATAGCCCAACGATGATAAATCTGAATCTCAACAATGCCCACACCACACCCACGCAAGGCCACGCGTAATTTATTGTCACCGTGCACTATGCCCAACAATGACAATGCAAATGTCAACACTACACACAACATGTCAACGCATGTCACCGCATGGCCCAACGATGACAAATCCGAATCTCAACAATGCTCACACCAAGCCCACGCATGCTTTAGTGTCGCCGTGCACCATGCCCAACGATGACAATCCGAATGTTAACACTGCACACAACATGTCATGTAATTATTTTTAATTTTTGAATTAAAAATAGGTAAAATTCAGGAAAAAGAGCAAATAAATTAAGAAAATTATGAAAACAAATCTGAATCTCAACCGTGTGTAAGGCCATATGTGGTTTAGTGTCACCATGCACTATGCCCAACGATGATAATCCGAATGTCGACAATGCACACAGCATGTCAACGCATGTCGACACTGAAAATTAGGAGACCTTTGAAGACTCTCTCCTAATGTATGTGTGCACTGTTACAAAAATTCTGAGATAGCTTCTCATCCTCTCCTACGCTATGAATCTTCTTGGAGGATTTGGAATTTGCTTTTTGGTATTTCTGGAGAGAGTTGGGTTGCCCTTCTTCAGATGGTGAATCGTTAGCTATTTCTTTCACAGGCTTTAGTAGGAGAAAGGATAAGGCAGTCCTTCGGAAGTGTGAAATACTTGCAGTTTTATGAGGGTTATGGTTGGAGCATAATGCAAGGATATTCAATGGGCAAAAATTCAATTGCGTGCTGGTTTGGGATAAAATTCAGTATTTGGCCCCACTGCAGTGCCTAATTTGGGTTTTATTAGAGGAATTAGTTTCAACAAGCTAAATAGAGATTGGAGTAACATTTTGGCATGTTGATCTTTTACTTTTTCGCATTTATTATTTGACTTTTTCTAGATTTTTCCAGGCCTTTTTTGGGAGATGTCTCATTCTCCCTCGTGTAAATTCTCTTCCTATAATGAAATATTCTTCTACTATCAAAAAATATTATGCAATTATAAGTCTACGCAATTGGTTCAATTCGATTATGCAAACCAATTAACATGCATGCATGCATGTATGTGATCATGTAATTGGTTCAGTTTAGATATATTCATAATTATGTAGGTATATAATTATAGTATTGGCTATACTTGTTATTTGAAATTAAACTATATAATAATTCAGAGATATATGTACATAATTTTGTAATTATGGACAACTTAGTGTTCGAACATGCACGTAATTATGTAATTACATATGCACATAATTGATTTGGTTCAATTTAGATATGTACATAATTGTATGCATACATAATTATAATATTGACTGCACCTATTATTTAAAATTCAACAATGCAATTACACGTGCATAATTATTACTAATTATTCGGATATTTTTCAATTAAGCAATAGATAAAATAACTCTCAACGATGGCGGGAAGATGTGGTAATGATAATGTTTGAAGCTATAAGTTGCACCTAGTATTCAACAAGTTGAAAATAAGCATGGATCCAAAGATTACCGAATGAGTCAACCTTTTGAACTGCTGCTGAATCCATGTAGCTCGCTCCTAGAAATATAGTCATCCCTACCCCCTCATGTCAATCCCACGAGCCTCTTATCCATTCTCATAATACACATTCCATTTGACCGAGCCTAATTCTAATTGTTTTGTTTGGCTTTGCATGCTTTAAAATTAAATGGGTAAATGGGTTGACCCATGTCTAAATGGGTAGGATCATAAATGGTCAAAATATTTTATATAAATAGGTCATAAATGAATAAATGCATCACAGATAGCACACTCATTTCGACCCTAGCCTTCTTGACCTATACCCACCCATTTAAGATGTATGTGTCAACGACAAAGGCTGCAAAGTTGACATGTTAACCAAGCAAGGCGGTTACGTGACAGTTTTCCCTCTAGGGACCAACATGCATGCTTGTCTAAAGGGATAACCTGTTGGTTGACATACGGCAATATTTCTAGCCACATAATAATAGACATAATCGATCATGCCATGTTGGCAAATGCTCGTTGCCTCCAGCACAACCTAGGCAGTTGGGTTTGTCAACTGTTGACCCTAGACAATTGGAGGCGTCAACTGTATAAATATGACGTGGGTGGCATGGGACATCAGGGAGAATTCGTGCATGGTGTTCTAGCACATTTGACAATGGTGTAATCCTTGTCTTTGAATAAAAGTAAGGTTGGGAGGTGTTACCCCTATAATATTGGTCTCATCACAGTGTCAAGGAGAGGCATGAGAACTTAGACCCTGTGACGGAATCCATGATGGGTGCTCCAATTTTCCATGTGGGGTTGGGAGGCTAATAAATAGCAAAACAATGGAATATTGTGTCGCACATTGTCAAAGGTGAGAAGTGCATGATTTACACCAAGCAATGCCATCTTGTACCCATGGGGCTATCGAGGATACTCAAAACATTGTATATCTGACTCAAGCAATGCAAGATGCCACTTTATGGATGGCCCTAGCCTATGAAAGTTTAGTGGTGCATTGCTTGGATGAAGATTGTGCTTTTGGGGGCAGGAGAACCTCTCTTTGTGGGATGAGCACAACCTCTTTAACCATTCTGGACATGTTTCCACAACGACCATTCTAGTTGGGACGAGTTGCCACACATAACACTAAATAGATTTTTCATCTAGTCAAGTGAGTATGGCTAGATAGAGCTTAGTCGAGTCTTTTCATCTCATAGGCATGCTTTCATTGGCCGAGCAGACCCAATACCTAAGTTCGCAGAACTCAACCAGTACTAGCCCTTCTGTGTGATTAATAGGTAACACTAGGTGTGATTGCCTAGATTTTATTTCTTCCCTTTTTCCTTCTTGTTGTGTCCCTTTCCAATTAAATAAGCCAAAAACAACCATGGTATTAACGGATCAAACCCCAACAATTTTCAAATCCCCAATTTCTTTGAATTTCAGTTTTAACCTTAAATTCTTGGTAACTCAATTGCCTTCAAGAATATTTTTAGCATTTCATTGATCTATTCCCAACAACCTTGTAGTCTCCAAATCAATATTTCTATCCTATTCTCAATCATAAATACAAATCCTAAGGGGCCATTCGGTATCATTATCAAAAATTATGAAAATAAAAACCACAAAAAGCAAAAACGAACAACTTGTTTGGTTAATATTTGTAAAGCAAAATCAAGTTGAAATTTTAATTAAAATATGCTCTTTATATAATCAAATCAAAAAATATTTTAAACTATATGAGTTTAATTAATAAAAGTGCAAAATAATACAAATTAAAAATACTACAATAAAAATAAAGTTATGATAATTATTTTTACTTTATTATTACATTTTCAACATTCACTTTACAACAACAATTTTATAGTACATGACAATTGAAACAAATAGTAAAAATATGTTGTACAATTTCTTTTTTCTTTTTCGAAATTTATGAATATTTTTATTTAAATTTTATATAAATTCATATGATCATTTTATTTTAATTTTAGTTAGAAAATATGTATAAAATGAATGGTTTAATCCAAATAAATTATTTTTAGATATTACAATTTTCTGGCAATAGGTTGCTTAAACAATAAAAAACCATAAAATCTGGTTTTCAGTTTTCTACAACCAACAATGGAAATAGAAAACTCACAACATGACAAACTCATTTTTATAATCTATTTCTTCAATGTGCAAAAATAGAAACAAAAAAAAAGAAAACAACGATACCAAACAAACCCTAAATTACATCCCCAACTACAAAACTTAATTCCAAATTTTGCTTTCCATATCATGTTGAACCCTAGGATCCAACATCATGAAATCTGCTACAATTCCCAAAGGCTAATTAGAACAGAAACTTGTATGATGCTTCAATGCTGTAGCAGCAGTTAACTGACTCTTGAAATTCAGAATAAATCACTTGCACAGTAAAATGCCAGTTCTCTTAACATTCCTATGTGAAATTCACTCAGAGATAGAAGATTCAGTATTACCATCCAAAGTTGGCTGAAGTTGAGGACCAACTCCATGATCATGTATGTGCTCTAACTCAGCAAAGTGACTTTGTCCTTGGCTGCCCAGAGATTGAGAAACTTTAGGATGATGTATCTCATCCCAAGCATCTGCAAGTCCACCCTGATCAGCAGAGTGGAAGCCACGAAGAAATTCTGAACTCTGTATAAACGAATATGATTAGAGTGGACCCAAACCAACCAGCAACAGAGATTTTTACATACACATGAAGAGGAAAAAGAAAGATCAGACCTGTATGTTGGGATGCAGAAATAGCTGCTGATCCAACTCGGACCCTGGGAGGGCCGACAAATGTTCATCAATCTCTGAGTAGATATGATCAGATTTTGTATGTGTTGACGAAGGAATCTCCTTCAGCCTTTCCTGTTTGGATAGCCAATATATCAAATAAATAACTCTTTGAAACATTGATTGTAACCAATGCAGAACCAATCAAGTGAATAAAAAATGTATATTTAATATTAAAAATAAAAAATAAAAAGTGCAAAGCTAAACTACAAAGAGCCATCGAACTAAACATCGATGGTGGGTGGGGAGCTAGTCACTTTGAGTATCAATAAGTAACTCAACGTATGTTCCCTAAATACGGCAGAAAGTTAGTATTTTCGGAAACATTTGCTGATTGAAAAGAAATATCTGAGCAAGTTGACATGATTTGGGATTCAAAACAGGACACCTTGAACCAGTTGAGCAGTCCCAGACTCCCAATATGAGCAACTTAGGGAAATTATAGGAATTCCAAATTAGGGGGATATCGACAATAACCGCAGTTACATAAGCTTCAAATAGAATTAGTCTGCGTGTGCATCGGAGTCTATCCCAGGAGGAGAAACACTTCGATACAAAATCGTAGAAAGAAAACGAACCCATATCAGTCTTGCGAGTATAGTTATAATACAAATAATTGGGGCGCCGACGAACGTTACTAAAATCGGCAAGTGAAAGAAGGAGGACTACCTGCGCCTTTGAAGAGGAGCCAATAAGAGCGTTCGCCAGAACACCAAGAGGATTTGAAGAAGAAGAAGAGTCGGGAACGGCACAGGCCGCCCCACCCGTGACTAGCTCGCGCATCGCCATACTCGTTCGATTCTTCTTCTTCCTCTATTATCCCCCGTTCACCCTAGTTGTCCCGTGTCCGCCCTTCTAAAATTCTATAATCTGCAAATATTCTGTCTGAGCATCGAGTTGCAGCCAATGAGCCAAATAAAGCATTCAAGCGAAAATTCACATAAATTCATCCCATTCTTTTTACATTTGGGCTCGTCTTGAACATATGCAGATCAGATGTAATGACATAAATCATTGAAAATTCATATAGAAGTTTCTTTTATATTTCATCTGTACTGTCAAGGAAAATTAATTATGCAACCATTTATTTCAAAAGTAAATCTTGAATTTTACAATTTCTTACAAAAAATTCATTATGATATATACAAACCAATACATCCACCGTATGAGTCATTTGAATACTTCGTGGTCTTAATCAATACATCTACTAAACGGTCACACATTTCTCTACTTTCTACTCGTAATATTATATTTGTTAGATTTCTTTCTCGACTAACTAGATTATGAACTCATTTTCTTGATTATCTAATTAAATTAATTCATTTGGATAATACTAGTGAATTTACATCTCAAACTTTTGATAACTATTACATGTCACTTGAAATAGAAGTTGAACATCTCGTTGCTCATACCCATATACAAAATAATTTAGCTTAATCTTTTATTAAAAGATTTCAACTCATTGCTAAACCTATGATTTTGAAAATCAAATTGTCTTTATTTGTTTGGGGACATGTTATTCTTTATGTTGCATGTTTAGTTTGTATAAGGTCAACTGCTTATAGTAATATTTCATTCATTCAATTAGTTTTTAGGCAATAACCTAATATTTCTTATTTAATAACTTTTTGTTGTGCTTTATATGTTCCTATTGCCCCTCCTCAACTAACTAAAATGGATCATCAATGTAAGTTTGGTATCTATGTTGGTTTTGATCCCCTTTTATTATTAAATATCTTGAACCTTTAACGGGTGATTTGTTTAAAGCACATTTCAAGATTGTCATTTTAATAAAACAGTATTCCCTATATTAGTGGGAGCAAAATTAGTGTTTGAAGCACAATGTGAAATCACATGGAATGTCACGAGTTTATCTCATTTAAATTATCGCACAAATCAAAGTAAACTTGAAATTCAAAATATTATACATTTGCAAGGAATTGCACATCAATTACGAGATTTTTTTTGCAGATACCAATGTCATATCAAAATTTTATATACCAACTGCAAATATTTCAGTACGTATTGATATCCGTAAAGGACAACAGCCGGCTAATGAACATAAACTACAAGTTAAGTGTGGAAGGTCTATTGGTGTAAAAGATAAAACTCGAGAAGAAGAAATTTTGAATCTGTAATTACTCCAGAAAAGGTTACAGAGGTAGATAATCCATTCGACATTCAAAAACTTATTTCTCCTGAAAATGAAATCCCTATTATGGAACATTTTGAAGAGGAACCTCCTGAAGAGGAATCTCCTGAAGAGAAA
Source organism: Malania oleifera (assembly GCF_029873635.1). NCBI lineage: Eukaryota > Viridiplantae > Streptophyta > Magnoliopsida > Santalales > Ximeniaceae > Malania > Malania oleifera. The sequence continues at coordinate 156,619,270 of NC_080417.1, forward strand.
ACTCTTGAAGAGACGTCCTTTGAAAAGGGACAGGTACCTGAAAATAAAAATGAGATCTCAATTAATTACACATGAGAAATGTATGATAGAAATAAAGTTGTTGTCAGCAACACATTTGCATATGCAGTAGCTACTGATATTATCATAAATAATGAGGATCCTTGACCTAATTTTGTTAATAAATGTCGATATAGAAATGATTGGCCAAAATGGAAAGAGGCTATCACATCATAATTAAACTCTATATTAAAAATAGAAGTTTTTTGACATGTAGTCGAGACTCCATAATATGTCCAACCCGTGAGATACAAATGGGTATTTATACGCAATCAAAATGAAAATAATGAAATTACTCGATATAAAGCAAGGCTTATGACACAAGGTTTCTCGTAGAAACTCGAAGTTGATTATGAGGAGACATATTCTCTTGTAATGGATGGAATCACTTTCAGATTCTTAATTGGTCTAATAGTTGCTAAACAACTGAGCATGCATCTTATGAACACAATAACAGCATACCTGTATGGATCTGGATCATTGGATAATGAAATTTATATAAAAATCCCTGAATGATTTAAATTTCCTGAAGCAAAACCCATAAATTTATATTCCATTAAACCCCAACGTTCTTTATATGGATTAGAGCAATCTTGACGCATGTGGTATAATCGATTGAGTGAGTACCTTGTGAAAGAATGATTCATAAATTATCCAATTTGTCCATGCGTTTTTATTAAAAGATCATAATCCAGATTTGCTACAATTGCTGTTTCTGTTGATGATTTAAATTTAATTGAGACTTTTGAAGAGCTCACTAAAGCTGCTAATTATTTAATGGCAGAATTTGAGATGAAAAATTTATGAAAGACAAAATATTGTCTTGGCCTACAGATTTAACATGTAAATGACAGAATTCTTGTTCATCAATCTAAATGTACCGAAATGGTATAAAGGCAATTCTATATAAACAAAGTTCATCCTCTGGGATCTCCAATGATGGTGTGATCACTTGATACTAAGAAGGATCCATTTCGATCTCATGATGAGGGGGAGGAATTACTTGGTTTTGAAGTACCATATTTAAGTGCTATCGACTTTCTAAAGTATCTTGCCAATTGTACAATACCCGACATTGCATTTGTTATAAATATGTTGTCTTTTTTAGTCATATCCCTATTTTGATTATGACAAATAACAACATCTCATGTTTGTGCTTAGTGTTGAACATGTTAAATCCTAGAAAAGCACAGATAATGCTGCAATATGGAAGCCTTGAAAAGCTCCTACATGATCATATTCCAAGGCATATTCCAAGAACATCAGAGAGCAAAGATAGAAGGCTCATGCAATTTTGTGTTGTAATAATAATTAGGGTTTGGATGTGCATGCATTTCACTTGATTTCTATTAAAGCTCTACTAAAACCATAGATTGACTATAGGAACCCTAAACTGGACTAAAACCTTGTTTACTTAAAGTTAAACACTTTCATAAAAGGTTTAAACTATTTTTGGAATTAAAGACTTGTCCAAAAATTCATTTTTGCTAAGTTTACTCGATCGGCCAGTTAAGCTCAGTTGACCGACGTGTCCTTAAAAAGCAAAAATGATATTTTCATATAAGGTCAGTTAACCAACCTCCCAATAGTTGTATCTGGGTCAGTCGACTGACGAGTGCTTAAGGTCAATTTTGTAATTCCTATAAGCTTGGCAAACCGACCCTGTTAAAACGTAAATGGCTCAGTCGACCGACACTATTCCCTCAATTGACCAGTGCTTTTTCTCAGCTGACTGATTATTGCAAATTTTGAAATTGACTGACCCAACCCTATTAATCAGTCAATCGAACCTCATGGAAGTTCAAAATTCTAGGTATTTAACGGTTGAAAAATTATAATTTTAATATTATTTTAATGCCCAACGGTCTGATAACAGCCATATCCTGAAAAAGTCTATAAATACTTGGCCAAAACATCTTTTGAATGTTAGAAAAACGGATTGAAAGTTATATTGTTTATTCTTTAATTCTTTCTTATTTTCTACTCCATATCAAAATATCAAATCCATTTTTCCCATACTATCTTTTTGAAAAATATTTTTGCGAAATCTTGAGTTTTATACAAGTTGGCTTTGAGCATTTATTCAAGTTATATATCTTGCTTGAAAAACCTATTGTTCTTAAAATTTTAAAGGGCAAATCTTTTCTCCAAAATTCTATGTTTTGAAAAATACTTTCTTGGAAAAAATTTCTTTTGGGTTCTTGAAAAAAACTTTAGCTTGTATTCAAGTTTAATATACTTAGCTCGAAAGTCTTTATTGTATTTTGTGGTTAACCTCAAAGATCAAAATATCCTATACGCTTCATCATTGAAAATTGTTTGTGGAGATAATCTTTAAGTAAATCAAGAGTGCTTGAACAATATATCAACTCATAGATTATTTGCTTGAAAAGTCTCTTGTATTTTGGTTTTATTCAAGGTCAATATTGAGGAAAGGCATCTTCCAAAACTCTCAGTCTTTATTTGAAAAATAATTTTGAGAGAAAAATTACATACACTACGGAGTTTCAACTGTAAATCATTTGAGAGTTTTTATAGTGTTTTATTGTTGTACACATTTGCTTATCGGATAAGCATTTTATTTGTACAAAAAATATTTTATTATCTTTGTATTCTCGGCATGTGGTATCGTCGGAAGAGGAGGTCACCATCCTATAAGGTGTACCAGCTTGGCTTAACCTAGTAATTGAGCTGAGGTGACTCCGCCTCCTAAGGAAAACTGGTTTGGTTCCGCCCGGTAAGTGAACCAGGGAGATTCCACCCTGCAAGGAATAATGGTTGTGGCTCAGCTTCATAATTGAATTAGGGAGTTTCTGCCTCGTAAGGAGAGTTTGTAAACGATGTTGCTCCGCCCAATTAAGTGACCATATAGTAAAATCCGCAAGTGAGTTGGCTTAAGGTAGGGACGTAGGTAGTAATAACCGACCTCGATAAAAACACTGTGTCACTCTCTCCTTATTCTCTTTACATTCCTGTATTTGCATGCTTATATTCATCTATTGATATAATTGCTTGAGTACTTAAATATTACATTGTGATTAATTGGGAAATACTGGAACATGGATACTTGCATAAATTATTTAAATATTCATATATGTGCTGGATTAATTTTTGGATTAGAATGACTCTAGGTTTGGGAATATTGATCTTGATTTTAGTATGACCTAGAAATTTTAAACTCTCCAATTCACCCCTTCTTGGGATTACACCTAAAATAACATTTGGCATTAGAGTCCGATTGCAATTAGCTTAATCGCGTTTGCATAAAGATTGCAATGACTCAATTTGGTGCATCCCAGTTTAGAGAGGATTGTTCGCTTTCACGACCTCCATTGTTATGTGGTGTAGACTACACCACCTGTCAATGGTTTAGGGTTTAGGGTTTAGAGTTTAGAGTTTAGGGTTTAGGGTATAAGGGATTGGATTGAGCTCATTTCTTGAAGTGAATATGTAGGCTACTCGTGAAAATTGCAAGCGTGTTTTCTAAACACAAATTTTGCAACTTATGTGTTTTTTCTTTAAGCACAAGTACTTACTTTAATATTACAGAATGATATTTTATAAAGGGTAAGTAATTGTGGTTGTTCGCAAAAGTTGATAATATTGAAGAAACTTTATTGCTATACAATTGTTCTTAAAAGTTAGTAATGTTGAAAAGATTATGTCACAAAATAATTGTTTACAAAAATTAATGAGTAGGGTTTGAGTCTTGTGGGACTGACCTTCTATTTGATATAATTCTCAGTATTTAATTGGAGGAGGGTAAAGGGGAGAAATTATTATTTCGGTGGATTAGTTGAGTGTTCAGAGGGGTAGGACATCATCTTTAAATAATAATAATAATAATAACGGTGAAAAAAAGGATGCACTTGCACACTTTTTAAAAGAATTTTGTAGCCAAAAAAGTAGTCACTAAAATACCTTTTATATATATTTTTTGAAAAATATTAATTTGTACCACAACCATTTTACCTATTAAATGGAAATATATTTGTTTTTGTTATCGTCTTTCACCACAAAAATGGAAATATATATATTTTTGTTGTAGAAAAAATGATTTAAAAAAAATAAAATTAATGTGTTGTTATTTTTTGTCTTTTATTTTTTTATTTTTTTTATTTTCCTTGGAAGACTCTATTTTTGAAGTTTTCCCTTTCTTATTTCGCACTCAAATTGAAATAATTATTTGTTTCACTTCAAAATTATAAATTTTAAAAACATACAATCAATGCACAATTGTTTTTGTTCTTTTTTTATGCTTTTTTTTTATTTTTTTATTTAGGCAACACTTACCCTGCGTCGTTATTTAATGATATGTGAACAAAATGTCAGCATGAGATGGACTCAATTAGAGTTCGGATTCTTCTTTAACTTTTATGGTTAAAAATTAAAATACAATAAAGTCAGAAATAAGTTTACCAACACTAGATGTTCTAAAATAATAATTAATTATTTTAGAGGGAAAATAATTATATATAATTATTAGATCTATAATTTTTTCTTAAAAATATTAAATTTGATAATTTATCCTTCACACAAGCATGTGACTTGTTTATTCTAAGGGTTTTGAAAAAAAAATTAATTTAATTTTGGTTTTGAGTACAAGACGACAATTTTGAATTTTCCTCATCATCTTTCACCACAAAAATGAAAAAAATATTTTTCTTGCAAAAAAATAAAATTTTAAAATACAATTAATATGTCATTTTTATTTTTTTGCCTTTTACTTTAATTTGTTTTATTTTCCTTAAAAGACTGTGTTTGGAGTTTTCCTTGCCTTCTTTTTGCACTAGGGATGAAAATTTATTTGTTCCACACCAAAATATATATTTAAAAAACATACAAACTTTAAATCCTTGTTTTTGCCTTTTGTTTTTTCTTTTTGTTTGGGTAACACTTACTCTATATATTTACACTATGAGATGTGGGAAAAAAATGTGAACATAAGATGGACACAGCTGAAGTCTTGATTCTTTTTAATTTTTGTGATTAAACTAGAAAAGAAAATGAAGTCAAAAGTTAAGGGTCTATTTGGTATCATTGTTTTTGTGTTTTTGTCTTCTATGTCTGTTTCTTCATAGTGAAGAAACGGATTATAAAAATGCGTTTGTTAATGTTATCAATTTTCTATTACTGTTGCCGATTTTCAATTGTTTGCCAACAAATGGAAAACCAGATTTTATAATTTTGAATAGTTTTGGCAACCTATTGTAAGAAATTTTAATATCTATAAATAATTTTTTCTTGCTAAATTATTCATTTTATACACTTTTAAATCAAAATCAAAATTTGAACGATCATATGAATTAAAATATAATAAAAATAAATATATACCTAAATTTTTTTAAAAATAATAATAAAGCCAATTACAAAATACTTTTACTATTTTTTAATTATCCTGTCCAATAAAATTTTCATTGTAACGCAAAGTTTGAAAGTAGAACAATTAAGTAAAATAATTATAATAAATTTTGCTTTTATTATAGTAATTTTTTTATGTTTATTATTTATTATTTTATTATTTTAATTATATTTTTTATAATATTATTTGATTTAAAGATGAAAATGAGCATTTTTAAATTAAGTCCTTAATTTGCATTAGTTTTATAAATTTTAGCTAAACAGGTTGCTAATTTCTCGTTTTTAGTTTCTATTTATGATTTTTTTGTTTTCGCTTCTCTAATTTTTGACAATGATACCAAATGACCCTTAAGCTTGCTAAGGCTTAGTTTGACTACATATGACCTTTTAAAAAAATATATTTTAAAAAAGGATTTGATAAAAAGGAATTAATTGAGATTGTTATAAAAATTATTTGACCCATTGTAGAGACCTGAAACGAGAAAAGGAAAGAAAATTAATAAAAGGGAAAGAAAAGCAAGAAAAGGAAAAGAAAAAGAAAAAGAAAAGAAAGGAGATGGTTTGGAATAGGACCAAACAGTCGACGGTTTCAGGAACTCTCAGAAAACCGTCGACAGTTAAAACAACCATGAGCATTCTAAGTGCCAAACCATCGACGGTTTTGGAAATCTCAACAAAATTGTCGACGGTTTCAACTACCGAGAGGTTTTTGAGGGAGAGTTTGGTTTGGTAAATGGCCAAACCATCGACAGTTTTGTGCGGGCCAATTTGTTTATAAATAGAACTTAAGTCATTTTTTTTTTATAAAATTTTGAAATCTCTCTCTCTTTCTCTGCTAGGGTTTCGGCTTTCTCTCTCTCTCTCTCTCTCTCTCTCTGTCTCCTGTGCGTCTCTCTCCTAAATCATCCCGAGGTTCCGACTAGCCCTTCGATAATCTCCCTTGTCTTTCTTGGCTTGCCGGCAGCCTTCTCTTCATCGTATTCGGGAACCTCGGAATTGTTCCAAGGAGCAGGATAAGCGATTTTTCAGGAACGTGTAAAGGGAATAGATTATGTCAGGTTGTTTTATGAATTGAACTGATTGAACTGTAGTATATGATTATATGAATACTATGATAGTTTTATTGTAAAAACCAACCGATTAAAGTTGAGTTTAACTAGGAAATCAGATTATATCAATTTATTTCAGAAATTGAACTATTTAAAACTAATTGTGTTATTACAGAAGTACTACGTATGATTTTTCTGAATGATTGAGGCATATAGAAATGAGGATTTTGGTTTATTATAAGTATATCTAAGAAAGCTAAAGTGGGTAGGGTTGATCATTTTTGCTTTCTGTAAACCCTATGTTTTGAATTAAACTAAAGTTGTAGAGGTGATCATATGCTGGTTTTCATTAAATTATACCGAGTATAATATGATATGATTTCTCCGATTAAGTTATTATGTTATGATATGACATTCAAATCGTGTGGCGTGAGGTTAATCCAATTTATTGTATAAGTGAATCTACGTATTACTATGGTATTATTCAGTGAAAAAGGTCATTTATACAGTTTATGGAATTATTGGAAATGTGATATGATGGTTGAATGTCGAGTTTTGACATGGCGGTTGTATGCCGGGTTTTGAAATGACAGCTGCATGTCGGGGGTTTTGATATGACGGATGCATGCTGGGGTTTTGATATGATGACTAAATGTCGGGGTTTTGATATGACAACTAAATGCTAGGTTTGATATGACAGGTTTTATACTAGGTTACAAAACGAGTTTATATCACTGTTTTTATTACTTAAGTTGCATTATATGATTTAAGAACCCTGAAGACCAAATGTATTAAGAGCACGGTACCGTTGCTAGTGATTGAGATAGTGCAACCACACTGTTATGGATAGAAGTGTTGGTAATGAAAAGTAAATTTGGCCACAGAAGGGTTGTGTACCCCCCTAGAGTCTAGACCAGGCTAGGTAGGCAAATCGGACTTGAACACATGAGGTTTGACTTAGCTTGGTGGTAGGCTAATTAGGGCTAAGTCCAGTCTTCGGACCGAATAACTTGATCATAGTGGTTTATACATGATGATGTTGTATGTCCAAAAGGGGGTTTCTTCTACGCATACATGTGGATTTATGTAAATGTGGTGATTTATCAAACTGTTTTATATTATCAAAGAAATGTGCATTTCTCAGCTGTATAAGTGTGAGTTATATTATACAAATGCTATGTTTATTAGAGAAATTACATTAAAGATTTTATTGGTTTCATTAAAACTCATATCAACCACACGTTAATATAATCTATTATGTCTGAATGAGAAGTGTCTCACCCCATTAAATATATCAACTTTTTAGGACCTACAGGAAACCGAGTCTAGGAGCTTCAGGGCGGGACCTAGATGATCTAGAGGAGAGTGGGCATAGTAGGATACTATTTTGTGATGTTTAGTTGTTTTGAACATTATGGGTTGTATAATGTTTTGAGAAATTTTTTGTAAGACTGGCTGGAGTTAGTACTCTGGTATGTATGAATGTATAAGTATGTTTCGCTTCCGTTGATTGTATGTTTGTGTTAATAATGGAATGGTATGACCTTGGACCCCATTGGGTCCGTGGATGTTGATATTGCGGTATCATAGTATTATAGGGTTATTTATGAAATTTTAGCACTCCGGGCCCCACTGGGTTTGGGGCGCTACACCCATTGTGTAAAATGACTAGGTAGACAGAAATATTTGGCTTTAAGTGATTGGTAAAATTATTGTATTATACCTAAACGTATTTTAAATGACTAAAATGACCACTAAAAAATATAATTAATGCATTAATTAATAATTTTGTAATACTTGTGAAAAAATGAGGATAGCAGTAGAATAGTATAATTTATTGAGAAAAAGTTATAACTTTTAAAAGTTATAAAAAAAGCTTAAAAATTGACTGTTCAAAAGTTGAAAAAATTATTTACCAAATGTATTATACTTCTAACTTTAAAAATGAGGAGTTTAGGGGAAAAGGTACCGCCTAGGGGGGATCAACTTTTCACCCTAAGATAGGTTTTTTAAAATAATAATTATATGTTTTAGAGAAGAAAATTAATTGTATATAGTTACTATATTTAATTTTAAACACAAACTTAAGGGTGGTAATTTGTAATTTAATAAATGTTTAAAAATGATTTACATTAATTAAAACCATTACATTTTTAAAAAAATAAAAAATTATATACATATTTCTTTAATGTGAATAAGCAAATCTATCATTTATGTGCAAAAAGCATAAGAATTCACCCATCAAAATCCAAATATCAATGTTTTTGGGTAATAAGAGGTCTTAAATTTGATTTCACACAAACGTCAATTCTTAATTTATTCGGAGGGAACTGTGAGATTGGTCACATCCTGCCCCGATTTGATATCACTTAAAAAAGTTTGAAAGGCTCATTCAAAAATTTTAGGTGATAAACAAAATTTAAAATACTAATTTTTTGACGCATGAACCACAAACATTCATTTCAATTAATAGCAATATTCAACTCAATGAATAACTCAATTGAATATATATAATGACAAATATCTTGCAATGAATTGTTTTTTTTCCTGAAAAATGTGAATTGTAGATTTTACAATTCTTTGACAACTATTATTCGTGCCAATTAATTAAGTTTTTGTTTAAAACTTGGAAAACATTGAAAAAAAAGGAAAATATTAATGAACTTACTTTTTCATATTTAATTATCAAAGAAAGTAATGAAAAAATTTAAAAGTATGTCAAATGAATGAACAAAATTTTGATTTTATACGTCATTAACATTTGATTATTCTTAATTTTTAATCATATTAAAATAATCTTTTATTTTATAATAAAGTTTAATATAGAGAGAAAATATAATAGAAAATAAATTTTTTACTTACTTTTTCCCTTTTCTTCCGTAAACGAAATTCTTTATGCAAACATGCGCCATTAGTCGCTTTAGTTTTTCCACTCCATGAATAATTTTGAAAAATTAGAATATAGATTCCAAATTTATTGTTATGTATTGAACATTGCATCAAAATATGATCAGACAGAAACGACGTGTAGGAGATAAGAAAATTCGCATGATATCATTCATTACATATTAAAGAAAAAATGGCGTGTAAGAGATGAGAAAATTTGCATGATATCATTCATTGTGGTTCCCAAGAAATGTTACAGAACCATTATAAAATCATAACATCTGTAGCGAGATAAAGCACTCGAGGCAGTCTTAGGTTTAGTAATTTCTACACCCTTTTGCTCTATACATTTTAGAAATTGAGTTTCTAAGCTAAGATGTACTAGTTTTTTGCTATAAAACTTGAAGTCTAATCTTCAAGTGAAGACCTCGAATGATCGGAGTTGTCAAAACACGATATGTTTGGCAATGTTAAAACAAGATTTTGATATTTTTTTTTCCCAATTCCTTCTTCTTAGAGAGATGGGGGAGGAGAGGTTGAAGCAGTTGGTCTGAAAGATGGATGTGGCTGAGCTGGTATGGAGCAAAGAGAGAGGGAGATGAGGGAGAAATGGAGATGGAGATCTGGGAGAGCTGGCTCAAGGCTATGGTTGTGTTGGTATGGAGCAGAGACGTGGTGCAATGGGAATGAAAGAAGACCAGGGAGAGAATAAGGGGCGGATGGTGGTTCTGTGAGGAGATGGTGGGTTCTAGGTTGCGGTGGCTACTGCAGGTGGTTGGATTTAACAGAGAATGGGGGAAGCACAAAGGGGTTGCAGGCTGGCGGCGGTTCGATGAGGACGAGAAAGGGAGAGATGCCGAGTGTGGGGGCTGCGTAGATGGGGGTTGAAGATGGTGAGAGCAGCTGGGGATGTTGGTTTTCAGGGAGAGAGATGTGAGAAGAGAGGGTGTCTACTGTGGGTGAGGTTTTGTGAGAGAGAGTCGAAGGAGAGATGAAAAAAAATAAAATCTAAACCCCCCCCTGTGTGAACAGTGAACGATCTTTACAGGTCGTTTTTGTTTTTGTTTTGTTTTGTTTTATTTTTTTATGGTTTTTGTTTTGTAGTGAAAATAATAATAATATTAATAATAGAATAATAATAAAAGACTAATAATAATAATAATAATACACTACTAATGACAGTGTTTTTTTTGTATTATTATTATTTTTTATTATTTTATATTTTTTCAACGACCCTTATCTTTTCGAAAAGAGAGACGTGGCCGAAAGTTTAAACTTGATTTCTCGGAAAAAAAAGGATCGGGACTCATTTTTCTAAAATGTCTAGAATTCGAGTAAAACACGCTGGGACTCGATAAAAATGACCGGATTCACTGAAAACGAATTGAAACTCGGTAAAAACAACTGGACTCATTAAAAACAAACTGAAACTCGGTACAGGAACCGAGACTCAGTAAAAACAACTAGACTCACTGAAAATGAACCAAAAATCGGTACAGGCACCGAGCTCGGTAAAAATAATTGGACTCACCGAAAACAAATCAAAAGTCGGTACAGGTATCGAGATTCGGAAAAAACAAATTGGGACTTATTGAAAATAGATCAGGAGTTGGTAAAACATACTGACACTCAACTAATGCTCCGAGACTCATGGAAGACAAACCGAGACTCAATAGACACAACGAGATTCAATTGAAACTCTGAGACTCGTCAAAAACACAGGGACTCGTTGAAAACAAATCAAGACTCGATTGGGTCTATCAGAAGGGTTCTCCAATTTCTGGGGCATGAAGTCAACTTTTTGTGCTGGGTCTTTTTGGGGTAGCCTGGTTAAAATTGGAGTGTCGACAGTTGCTCCTCTTTGTAGGCTTTGTTGTTTCAAAATAATAGTAGGAACTTTCCTATGCTATTTGTAGCAACAAGCTTGCAAAGATAAAAGACACCTATTTTAACCAGGTCACGCCACTGTTTAGTGCCTATGGGTCAATCATGTGTCATTTTCGTCAAACAGGGAAGGGGGAAGATGGTAGATAGGATTGGATGAGAAGGTTGCATTTATTCTAGAGAAGTTAGTAGTTAGCAATTTTAGGAATCCAAGTTATAAGGGTGGGGACACCTCAAAATGTCGAACTTGTGCTTGAGCATCGAGGGGGAGATGGCAAGCCTCAGAATATTCAATCCGGGCTTGTGCATCACAAGAGGATAACGTGTCTCGGAATATTCAATCTGAACTTACGCGCCTCAGGAGGGAATGACGTGCCTCGGAATATTCAATCTAGGCTTGTGCATCAAAAGAGGGTAACGTATCTCGAAATATTCAGTCCGAGCCTACACACCTCAAGAGGGGATGACGTGCCTTGGAATATTCAATCCGGGCCTGTGTCTCATAAGAGTGTAATAGGCCTCAGAATATTCAATCCGGGCTTGCGCGCCTCAGGAGGGGATGATGTGCCTCGGAATATTCAATCTGGGCTTGTGCGTCACAAAAGGGTAACGGGCCTCAGAATATTCAATCCGGGCTTATGTGCCTCAGGAGGGTATCTTGGGTCATGCCATGAGTGATAGATGATCATTCAGGCATAGGCTACCCTGGTGTTCTTTGGAAAGGATGTCTTTTTAGGTTTGAACCATAGTTGTCCTGCTGGGGATGATCAAACGGGATCAAATCCAGAGATCCTTTGGAAAATTTCCTCGAATGTAGGGCTCTAAGTTACTCCACTAGGGATGATCAATCGGGAATGAAACCCTAAGATCTCTTAAAAAGTGCTCTCAAGCGTAGGGCTCAGAGTTACTCCACTGGCGATGATCAATTGAAAGCTAAATCCCGAGATCTCTTGGGCCATGAGCATTCAAGTGTAGAGTTCTAGGTCCCGAAAAAGTTGCTTTACTGGGGATGATCAAACGGGATCAAATCCTGAGATCCTTGGGAAAATATCCTCCAATGTAGGGCTCTAAGTTACTCCACTGGGGATGATCAATTGTGAATGAAATCCTGAGATTCCAAATTCCGAAGCACTTGAAAAAGACTTGCACCGAGTTTGAGAACCCAAGCACTGAAGCACATGAAAATGACTTGCATTGAGTTTGAGAACCCTAGTGTCGAAGCAAATGAAAATGACTTGCACTGGGATTGAGAGCCCTGGTGCCGAAGCACATGAAAATGACTTGCACTGGGTTTGAGAACCCTAGTGTCGAAACACATAGTGATGACTTGCACTGGATTTGAGAACCAGGTGCCGAAGTACATGGTGATGACTTGCACCAGGTTTGAGAGCCCGAGCGCCAAAGTACAATTTCATAGTAAATGATTTCATTTGTTTCTGAGGCCAATTGCCCCAGTTTCAAAGGATGTCATTCTGTGTCTGGGGTTAACTACCCTAATTTCCAAACAAGAATTGCTCACACCAATATTAAAAGGGATGCACAAAATCTTACCTAGCCAGATAAGCATTGTTAAATGATGTATGTATGCTGCTATATGTATGCATGCTGGGATGCATGGGCGCATGTTGCATGATAATGATGCATGTTACATGATGTGTAATGCATGATTTTTTTTTTGTGAACCCGAATGCTGAAGCACAGGGAAATGACTTGCACAGGTTTTGAGAACCTGGGTGCCAAAGCACATTGTGATGTCTTGTACCGAGTTTGAGAACCTAGGTGTCGAAGTACATTGTGACGACTTGCACCGAGTTTGAGAACCTGGGTACTGAAGTACATTATGATGACTTGCACCAAGTTTGAGAACCTAGGTGCCGAAGTACATTGTGATAACTTGCGCAGGGTTTGAGAACCCAAGTGCCGAAGTACATTTCAAAATAAACTATTCCCTTTGTTATTGGGGCCAGCTGCCCTAGTTTCAAAGTATGTCAATTTGTGCTTGGGGTGAGCTGCCCAAGTTTCCAGGTAACTCTTTGTGTGCCTGGGGTAAGTTTCCCCAATTTCCAGATATTGCTCAATTAAGTATGCCAAATGACCATTCAAACTCATTCAACCAGACACGTATGAATGGTGCTCCATTGTATGCATGTTGCTACTGAGAATGCATAAATGTGGACATGAGTGTGCATGTTAATGCAATATGCATGCATTTTCTTTCCTATGCAATGCATGAACTGCATGTATGAGATTTCTTTTTCTAATGCCTGTAATCATGAACCCAATCTCTAATCTTGGTTATATCTTTGAATTCCAATCCAAGGTGAATGTCTCTAAATTGGTTCCCCAGAAGCTCAATGTGAAATGTGCCCCAGTTAAATTGGTTTGTGCCTACTTTCGGCCATGTTTTCAAATTTTACTCAGTCATGAAGGTACTCGACCTGACTTCAATGAGAATTAACATGAAATCTACCCCAGTTACATGCATCTGTAGCTGACCCTGGCTGTATTTTCAAATTTCACTTGAGTAAGCAAATTTCTGAATTGGCTCTCCTGAAACTTGACATGAAATCAGCCCCAGTTGATGCATTTTTGTGACGGGTCCTATTCATCTTGCATTTTCCAAACAAGGGCTTTCTTTGGATTGCATCCTTAATGTTTTAAAATTGATTTGAAATTTAGATGAATAAACATGCAATCAAATACCTCAATCTCATTAGGGGTATGAATGGAATGCTCGAGTTTTCCCTTCTGTGCTTGCTTAACAGGAAACAACTTTACCAATATTTTGTAGCTTCGCTATTGACTTAGGGAATCACATCAGTGAGCAAATTCCCTTTTTCTTTTTTCTTTTTTCTTTTTTATTGAACCCGTAATCAGAGATCCTTTCTTGCTCATGTCAACTTTATGTTTAGTGTCTTATTGAATAATCTGATCAATATTCCAACCTCAGGGTGAACTTTAAGACACGGGATGAAATGTAGGCTAGGATTTAGGTTTCAACAAGAAAAAGGAAACCAAGGCTCAAAAATCCCATCCCATAACAAAAAAATTCTGCCCCAATTTGGGACGCCATATTCGCAAAGTGTCGACTGAACTTGTTATTTGAACAAATTGCCTACATACCTTTTCAAGATTAGGTCATTACGTAGTTCAGACTCAACATTGAGTCTGACAATTCATTTGAAACAACAGTGCGTGTACCAACTTGGTCAAGTCTTTCATTTGGACTGTAATGTAGGCTTAGGGTATTGGTTAGAGAAGAAAAGGGTACAATACGACTCAAATTTTGCTGATCTTAAAAGGGGTAATTCTTGGTCAAAGATCACATCTTAAGCATGTCCCTTTTCATTTTCTTTTTTTTTTCTCCTTTTTATGCATTTTCTTCTTTTTTGCTTTCCCTTTATGGAGGATTTTTTTAACATCATGTTCATTGGGAGCTCAATTGGGACTAATCCTTTTTTTTAAAAAAAACTGCCCCAGTGTGGGGTGTGATCATTTGATGGGTAAATCAAGAATTGAATTCTTTTAGGCTCAAGAGGGCTCGCAAAGGATTTCTTCTTCGATCTTCCTCTAGGTAGAAGAAATATGGTCTGCCATCCTTTTGGTTGTGACCTTCTCCTCAAATGACTTGTCAAACCCTAAGAGACTCAAACATAGGTTGAATTTTGGAAAACTGACTTTGAAGAAAAATCTGGTTTAACATTTAGGCTTAACTTGGTTAACAAATGATAAATCATTGTCGTGTTCTTTATGGAAAAACTGATCGACCAAAGATGGCCACCCCTCATTTGATCATAATATAATCATTATACTCCTAAGACACCGATCATGATTCGGAAAATGAAGACAGGAGACTTTGTTCATTGCTTTCGTCGAACAAATGTAAATCTTGATGGGTCATTTTTGCTGGCCTTTCCTAAAATGGCTCCTGGACCATATCTTGTAGTGGGGTCCTTATTAAATTCCAACTTGGAGGCTTTTGCTTCATTCTTTCCTTTTTTCTTTTTTTTTCCTCTTTTTTTTTTCTTGTTTTTTTTTTTTTTTTTGTTTTGCTTTGTTTTGTTTTTCTCCCACTCTTTTTTTTTAGTAGATTCACAAAATCAGCTAATTACATGCCCCAAGCCCCTGGTAAAAATCATTTCCTGTGTCAAAGCACAAAAATACAAGCAAAAGTGGACAAAATTGGAAACAAGGTGATGGGAATGAGACTGAAATTCATTTCATTTAATTCAAATTTCAAAATGATTAAAACAGAAATGACTAATAGAAGCATCCCTCTTAGTACATGATTCATTTTTCGACATAATTTCTAATCAGTCCTTCGATCTGACAGCCTTAATTGTACCCCTTGTGATGATTATGCAGTAGATTCTCCTACATACCGAGCTCCTTGCCGTCAAATACCAAACATCTAGCATCTCTCATTGATTGTACTTTGTGCTTAAATATTCAACAATGGTCGATGGTAGGGCCAATGGAGTTGGAGTGATATGAACATCGAGCCTTTGGGTTGTACCAATGTGGAGTAGGGGTTGGAACAGAATCCTTAGGGATGGTTGAGATCATCCCTCTTTCAAGCAACTGCGTGAATAACTCAGCATGTGGCATCGAGATGGGATCAATCTTCCAAAAATTTCTCTAGACACCTTTATCTTGTGCCCAAACATTCGGTTGGGCGGGCGCAAGCTTGGTCTGGGGACTTGTGCCGGTGGGTCTAAAAACAAATTTTTTCCTAGGCCTCTGGTTTCGACCTTTCTGATAATGATGCCCTTGAACCATCTGAACTTCTTCATTTCTCCTTTTACCAGTCCATTTATGGCTTGGACCAGTCTCAGCATTACCATCCTAGACGCGACCTACCTTGATGTTGGCATCAATCCTTCCTCTAGCTGCCACGACGTCCATGAAATCATGGGGAGTTGCTCCCAAGAGATTCCTGTGGTAGAGGTCTTTCAATGTATTTATAAATAACATGATAGCTTCTCGGTCGCCTATCGGGGGGTCCACTTGGATCACCGCATCCCTCCACCTATAGGCGTACTCCCTAAAGGTCTCTGTGGGCTTTTTCTCCATTTTGAAGAGAGTAATTCTGTTAGGAGCCATTTCCATAACATGGCGGTATTGTTCCTCAAAATCATCTGCCAAATCCCCCCACGTGCAGATTCGGGCCCTGTCTTGTTGGACATACCATCTAGCCGCTGCTCTCGTAAGACCGCTCTGAAAGCAATACATCATCAATTTCTCATTGTCAGCATAAGATGCTATTGACTTGAAAAATAGGCGCATGTGGGTCTGGGGGTATGTAGTCCCATCAAACTTCTCAAATTCGGGCATTTTAAACTTCGGAGGGAGCACTACATTGTGCACCAAGCAATAATCTGAGGGTCGGGTAGTGTTGGAGGTTCGGGTCCCTTCTATAGCTTTTAACCGCTTTTCAAGCTCATCACAGTGATATTCTATTTTAGTCTTACTTATCCCCACAACTGCCATTGCCGACGAAGGCATTTCTATTCCCGGAGTTGTCACTACTGGAACAAAAGGGGGCACACCAAGCGATGGTCTCTCTGGAGTGAATGGTGGCGGTCCTAATGACTGCTTATGAATCGACATGAAGCCTGGTAGATGGATAGGATCTATTTCTTCTTTATGATCTTGATCCTGGACTGTCTTTCCTATTTTTAGCAGTAGGTCCAATATTCTTTTCATCTGATTGCTTAGTTCCTCTTGTCCTTGCTCTATGCCCAAGACTCAGTTTTTTAGTTATTCCGCCATGATTTTTGCTTTGCTTCTAGTATTGTAAGGGTGGGAAGAGGTGGGCTCAATGCTAGAATTCTGAATTTTACTTTGGCCTGATAAGAAGTTGGAAAGTGATTACCGGCCCATTGGGGATGAAATCTTATGCATGGATGCATGCGATGCAACCTAGACAATCATTTGTCTAGGATTTCGGGAAAAACCACACTCATTAATGATCTCGGGAGTAATCTTTTCTCCCCTTAAGAAACACAAATTCCCTTTGTCACGCCCCGAACTCGGAAATGGGACCCGGAGGTGAATTTAATAACCTAACCTGTCTCTGTATAAATTAAAACCATACATGATACAATACCAAAGAGGGAGTCCGGCCCCGTGGGGTGAACAGATGACCTATATACATACACACATACGGCCATACTCATCAAAATACGCAGCGAAATACGGTCTTTTATACATAACCAGTATCATATCAGAGTCTATACTATACAAGCTAGGATATACATTCCCATATTACAAAATATACCTCAGGTGTCTACAAAACTATCCTGACAACCTGGATACCAAAACTCGTACCTAGAAGGTACTAGCAGTAGCTACAACACCCTTGCTTCCAGCCGCTAGGATGCTACTTACCGCTACCTGAAGGCCCTGAAAAATATTGTACGTACATTCGGGGTGAGACGCCTCTCAGTAAGGAAGAAAACAGTTTATATCAGTGTGTGGCATACTAGTGTTATTTTACATACTTCATAACACTATACATACGCTACAGTTTGAAACAATTCGTATAGTTTCATACAAATACATACACAGTTCCAGTATTTTCAGAAAACCATTCCAGTTCATACGATACCCAACATACATACATACATACATACATACGGTCAGTGTCGTCACACTAGTTCGCAACTACACTAGGTCACCTTATCTCACAGCGATTACATTACTATATACGCAACTACGCTGTGACGATCAAGGCCCAATGGTGAATCCATTGCATCATACGCAACTACAGAAGGTCACCCAGTCTCACAGAGGTTACGTTTCTACACATGCAACTACGAAGATCTACGACTCAGGCCCAATAGTGAATCCATTGCTACATACGCAACTACATAAGGTCACCTAGTCTCACCCCAATTACATTGCCATGTGATAACTACGCTGCGACAACCTAGGCCCACTGTGAATCCATTGCTACATACGGTGTAGATCACACCTTTGGTGACCAACCGAATCATACTGGTAATATTTCACACCCTGGATATAGAGCCGGCCACTCTCAGCGTACGGTAATTAGCCGCCACATAGCCGATTTCACAAAACTTGGAATCATTTTGGAACTCAAGTCCCTATACACTTCAGCGTACAGAAATTAGCTGCCACATAGCTGTTTCACAAATATCTAGAACAAAATACATACATCCATACGTACCACACTTATTTGGTTTACGACAAATCATATCATTTACATTTTCAAGTATACAGTTTATGCAAATATGGATTACGGTCACCTCAATAATACGGTTTAAATAAGACAAATGGTTTTCCAAACAAAATAGAGATGATACCCGAAATCCTCCATTTTCCTGAAAAACTGTAACCCAAAAATCCCGCATTTTTACCTGATAGATTTCCCCAAATAAGAAGTCAAAACATACATACAATCATAGCCTACAAGCTTACCGATCCCGATTTCAAAAATGGACTAATATAAACAGAATCCCCTTACCTTAACCCAAAAACCAACCACAAACTCTACGGTCCTCAAAACTACGAACCGAGACTCCGAAACCTACAAACCATAGTACAAAACATACTTACAATCTGTACTACTATATATATACCGAATCAGAAATGAAAATCGACCCTTACCTCAATTTTGGCCCAAAACCCGAAAACTCTTGAATCGAGATTCCGATCTAGTAGAAACGTAGAGAATCCTTCACTGATCCTCACAGTAACTGTGGATTTGTAAAATCTGGTGACAAACGGTGAAGGAATCAAAAAGAGAGAGAGAGAGAGAGAGAGAGAGAGAGAGAGAGAGAGAGAGAGAGAGAGATAATCCATAACTTAGCCAAGAAGTAACCCAAAAGATCCTTTTATAGACCTTTGACCCGAGGGATTTCGTCAACGAAAAGGTGCCTTTGTCGACGAAAAGTCAGGGATTTCGTTGAGCAATTGGAGATTTCGTCGATGAAGCCTAATATTTCCAATTTCCTGAACCCCTCAGCTTTTTCTTGTCGACGAGGCTCTGAATTTCGTCGATGAGAAACCTTCTGCCTTCGTCAAAGAATTATGGCCTCGTCGACGAAGTCCACCGAATTCCCTTTTTAATCCCTCTTTTACATAATTCACCCGTACGACACAAATCGGGTTCTTACACCCTTTTTCGTTTTCGCCACTTCCTTGCCCAAAAAATACTGCATCTGTCCCAAGTCTTTAACTTCAAATTCAACTGCCAGAACTTTCTTCAATCTCTCTATTTCTACAGTATCATCACCAGCAAGGATTAAATCATCAACATACACTATTAGAATTGTTCTCTTACCTCCTTCAGACTGTTGGAAGAACAGTGTATGATTTGATTGCCCTTGCCAATAACCTTGGTTCTTTAGTACTTTTGCGAATTTGTCGAACCATGCTCTACGAGATTGTTTGAGGCCATATAAGGATTTCTTGAGATTACACACTCTATTTTCTTCACCTGTTTCACTGAATCCTGGTGGTATAGTCATGTATACTTCCTCTTCTAATTCTCCATTTAAGAAAGCATTTTTAATATCAAGTTGTTGTAGTTGCCAATCTAAATTGGCTGTCAAGGACAAGAGAACCCGAATTGTATTTAAGTTATCCACTGGTGCAAATGTTTCAGTATAGTCAATGTCGTAAGTCTGTGCAAAACCTTTTGCAACAGGTCTGGCTTTATATCTTTCAATTGCTCCATCAGATTTATATTTCGTTATGAAGACCCATTTACAATCCGCTGGCTTCTTCCATCTCTCTATTTCGGTATTTCTAGAGCTTCCTGAATGTTCTTTGGCATTTTCATCCTATCAAGGTTAGAGACAAATGCACGATATCCTATAGACAAACTTTTATAAGACATGTATTTAGACCAAGGGTTTTGAGTACATAACCTGGTTTGTTTTCTGATTGCAATAGGTAAATTGATATCATTAGGTGCAGGATTATCAGAGGAAGACTCAATTACCAGATCGGGATTGGGCATGGGCTCATGGTTATTCAAAGCCATCATCGGTTCCAACACTCTTGGTGCCTCAGGTATATGATTCTCCCTATCCTTTGTTTTCGGCTTTCTTGAGTAAATGAGTATGTTTGCATCATTTTGCTCTCCTGTATCTCCCCCTGAGGGTAAGTGTTCTGTTGTGTTTGGCAAGTCAGGAAGTAATGCAATGGAAGGCTCTATAGATGGGTCAGGGAATGGAGTAATCGGAGGGAATGACACATATTTAGTAGTAAAGAGGTCAAAGAACCGATCTTCACTCAATTTCTCCCCCTGAAGAGAGGGCTTTGAGAAATAAGGAGTGATTTCAAAGAAAGTAACATCGAGACTAACAAACAGTCGTTTTGAGACCGGATTATAGCATTTGTAGCCTTTTTGGGTAGGCGAATAACTAAGGAAAATACATTTAATGGCACGGGGATCCAATTTATCGTGATGGTGTGCATGAACATGAACAAAAACAATACAACCAAAGATTTTAAGTGGGAGACTGGAGGGGAGTCGAGAGGTAGGAAAGGGTTCCTAGAATTTATGAAGAGGGGTGACAGATGAAAGTGCTCGACTCGACATTCGATTATTGAGATGTGTGGCTGTTAAGATGGCATCACCCCAAAAATAATGTTTCCTATTGGTAGTAAACATTAATGCCCGAGCTACTTCAAGTATATGTCTATTTTTTCGTTCAGCAACCCCATTTTGTTGAGGGGTATCCACAAAAGAACTTTGATGAACAGTCCCATTTTGTTGAAGATAAGTTCCCAGGATAGTATTAAAATATTTCGTACCATTATCAGTACATAAAATTTGAATATAAGTCTGGAACTATGTATGAATCATGGAATGGAAACTGATGAAAATGGAGCGGACTTCAGTTTTGTCTTTCAGTAAGTAGACCCAACAAAGACGAGTATGGTCATCAATAAAGGTAACAAACCATTTTGTATTTGTGCGATTGAGGGAACGTGAGGGACCCCATACATCATTGTGAAACATAGTAAATGGGCGAGATGGTTTGTGTATGGACAATGGAAAAGAAGTACGACGATGTTTGGCAAGGTCACACACTTCACATTGAAACTCAGAAGCCATTTTATTTGAACAAATTGGGATGACCCATCCTTGAATGCCATAACAAAAGTTCACTATTTCTAGAAGTAGATGCAAAATCACAAATTGCAGTATTACATAGTTCACTCAAACTTGCCTCCTCAAAGTAGTAGAGTCCCTCATACGCTATAGCAGTGCCAATCGTCTTCCCCGATGATAGGTCTTGAAAAACACAATAAGAGGAAATAAATTTAGCAAAACAATTTGAGTCCTTTATTAACTAAATGATGGATAATAGGTTGCAAGATAGCTTGGGGACATGTAGGATAGATTGTAAAGTTATAGAATCAGATATGCAAATACTTGCTTTTCCAGCAACTAGTGAGAGAGAGCCATCTGCAATTTTTAACCTCAAATTCTCGGCATATGGTGAGTAGGATGAAAAACATTGGTAAGACCCAGTCATATGATTGGATGCACCCAAATCAATTATCCATGGAGATTTGTAACAGGATGTAGTATTTAAAGCTGACAGATAATTACCTCGATGAGCCAGGGAACCAGAGGAAGACTGACCTGATATTTGAATTGACGAAATCATCTTATATAGCTGATCCAACTGTTCAGGACTGAATGCAATACTGGGAGAGGTATTGGTGTTTTCTCCTTGTACTCTTTCAGTTGATCCGTCAGTGCTGGCCTAGTACCCACAATTTTTTTTGTATTGTATCGGCTTCCAATCTGCCGGTTTTTCGTGAATCTCCCAGCAGGTATTTTTTAAATGACCTATTTTTTGGCAATGTTCGCACCATAATTTACCTTTTTGTGGTCGTTGACTAGGTCCCCCTGGGCCTTTTGATACAAGAGCCGAAACATCCAGCCCAGCATGTCCATCTAATTTTTTTTTCTGATACGGGTACAAGGAGGTCCAGCCCAACAGGTTCATTTTGAGGCCTCAGCATCACACACCTCCTGTTCTCCTCCCTCCCAACCTTTGTGAAGACCTCTCGGATTGAAGGAAAAGGTCACCGGCCAAGGATCCGTCCCCTCACGTCGTCGAGCTCTCGGTTCAGTCTAGTAAGGAACTCGAAGACCCTCTCGTTTTCGAGCCTCCTTCGGTATCGTGTACTGTCACCGGAGCACTCCCACTCCTTGTCGATGCTCAGATCAAGCTCCTGCCAGAGATGAGTCATCTCCATGAAATACTCAGTAACGCCTCTCTCACCTTGCCTCATCTGGCACAATCGAGTCTTGATTTCGAAGATTTGCAAGTAGCTTTCGACGTCGGAGTATGTCTCACGTACAGCTTCCCAAACTTCCTTCGCCGTTGGCATAAACAAGAAGACTTTTCCGATTGATGGCTGCATCGAGTTGACGAGCCAAGCCGTGACCATGGAGTTTTCGGAGCTCCATCTTTGTAAGGCTACAACGTCGGTAGGGTCTAGTTTCCTTCGTTCACCGGTAAGATAACCTAGCTTCCCTTTTCCCTTAATCACCAATTTCATGGATCGAGCCCACTCACGGAAATTTTTTCCGTTTAATTTCTCCAATGAGAGTGGAAAGGTTGTGTTATCTAGCCCATTCGAACCCCCAACGGATGTGGCTTCTAAGTCACCATTGATATGTGCAGAAGAATTAGAGCCTCTGCTGTTGACGGTGCTGTTGGCCATCGTTTAGCTACGGTTGAGAAAACTTAGCTCTGATACCATGTAAGCAAAAGCTATTGAATATTTTCTACATTACTTTGTTCATTTGAACATCTCAATATATAATACGATTACCTATTTTAAACAAGGAAACAATTCCTTTACTGAATCATATCAAATCCCCCATATTTACCCACTTTCCTAATTTGTATATTATTTACAATGATACTTCGGATTGAGATTTTAACAGTGATTCAATGTGCAAATGGTTCTTTGTGACCCCAACAGCAAGGTTAAGCCTTTTGTTGGTAGCAGACTGCTTCATTGCTGATTGCTCACTCTATTTTCTTTTGGAGTATATAATATCCATTATCTAAGTGGAATGAGAAAAGCTGGTACAAATTAAACAAACTGAATGAGGTTGAAGGAATTTAGTTCTGGTTGTGATGGCAATCTATTATCTAAGTTGTTTGTAGGTCTTTAATTTTTGAAGCAAAACTTTAAACTCTAATCGATGGCTGCCGTGGAAGAGAGATTTTTAAGATACATTGGTGAAAATTATAGTGTGGCCCTAGATCAATTGGTAAGTTTAATATATGTTTGCCTCAATTAACAGTTTGACTTCAAGTTTAAGTTCAACTCTATGTACAGGGTCAAATGAGTCATGGATTTTGAGGTCACTGTGTTCACTAGGCAAGGGGAATTGGACTTCAAGATGGAGTGTGGCAGCAAGCATTGGGCAATGGTCTTGTGTGGCCAGATCGAACTTCTCATCCTGCATTTCAAGGTAACCACAATACCCTCGTACTAATAAAATATGGTGATTTTTTTTCCCCAAATGGGGTATGTACCTCAAGTTTGATTTTGCATTGTAGCTCATGGAATTCGTTGGGCTATTCACTGTACACTGGAGTTTAGTTGGGCTCTTCATGGGGTTGGGTCCCCCCCCCCCCCGCCCACATCTTTGGCCTTTTCTTCATTTTTCTTTTTCTCTCACTCTTTTTAATTTTTTTAATTTTTTTTTAGGTTTTGGGTGCAGGATTGTGCTTCTTTGTACACCATCGGATTTCAACAGCAATGGTCAATCTTGGATGAATGAACCAAACCTAAATTTTATATATATATATATATATATATATATATATATATTTAAAAAAAAAAGGAAAAAACAGAGTACAGTTAGAATATATATATATATGGAGTGAAATTAAAACTAATTGTGACCGTGACACACAATCATGCTCATACCATATACAGTGTCTTATGAGATAATTAGAAAGAGTATTATATTATTTTCATTAAAAAGCAAAAGTGATATTTTTCATTATTTAGTGCTTGATCTCACCAGGTTGGGTTCCAGACACATTTCAGAGTTGTACAGTGAGTTGGGTGAAGTAGCTTGCCGATTTGACTGAAATTAAGCGAATCACAAAGATGGATTTGTTCTACTGCTGAGATTCTCACCAATTTGGGATTCTGGGTTTCGGAGAATCCTAGAGGACATGTAGATTGAATGGTTTTTGAATATGATGACTTGAAAATATAGATTGAATGGTTTCTTATGGTAGAGGACAGGTTGCTGGATTTATTTTTTCTATTATTTGAAATATAGTTTACATATTTTGTTTTTATCTTAGCTAACATAGTAGGAAATTTGATGGGAGATGTAAATATTGAAGAAAATGAAAATGAAAATTTTATTATTTTTATTTCAATTTGATATGAAAGCAAAATGGAAGGCTGATTTTCATTTGATAAAAATGTTTCTTTTGTTTTGATGCTAGGCAACACAAAATGGGCTTAATAAGGGTGAGGGGGGTGGGTGGGGTTGGGAATTGAATGACAAATGAACCATGTTGCAAAATGTAATTAAGGGCAAAAAGGGAAAAAAATTCAAATGCAAATAAACCATGCTGCAGTATGTAATTAAGGGCAAAAAGGGAAAAAATATTTTTAAAGGAAAATTATACCATGTTGGGAGCATATAAGTAAGGGCAAAATAAGAAAAAAAAAAACAATTTTTAAACACATTATGTAATTAAAGGCAAAAAGTAGGAAATTTTTTTTTTCAGCCGTATCATGTGTAGGAAGCTAGTAGCTTCTGAGGGTTGATGATATAATTGATTTTTTTTTTTTTTAACGTCCGTTCGAATATTAACGAAAAATTGACATAAGAGGTTTTGAGTGTCCATAAATTCAAACTTGAGGGGAGGTCCGTGGGATTTTAAAAATCATAGGGAAGGTCCTTGTCTTTTTAACAAATTTGAAAAGGAGGTGAGCATCTTTTGCCCTAAAATTAAATGGCCAACACATTTTTTTCAAATTAATATTTCTACCATTTTATAGAACCCATCAAAGACCAATATAATGACAGAAAGCGACACAATTTAATAATCACATTTAACGTCTTCTTTTGAGAGACAAGGAAAAATTAGAAAAATATTTGGTTTAGTGAAAACTATAATTTATTCTTTTTGCAGTTGCAGTTGCAGTTGTGAGATAATGGTGTCATAACAAGGTTATCATTAACATACCTCAACAGATCCAACACAATGAGAAATTCCATTTGCTATTGCAGGATTTATGGCGTACTTGGCAATGTATCGTTTGATCCGAAGGTTGTCATTTTCTGCTCCACTGGTATTAATGGGTCCTCGCACTAACTTTATCTTGTGGGCAGTCTGCCAAGTTCTGCTTATTACCTGTAAGAAAAGGTACCTTGGCCTTACAAAAGAAGTATCTCAGCCTACTTTATGAACATCACCATAAGGAGAAATATTCTACAGACAAGCTTCAGTGAGAATTTAAAATGGATAAATAAGAAGTTCTTGATTGCCAATATCTCAAAGTCCTTGATAGTGTAAGTGATCTTCTATACTTACTCCTGCTTCCACATTCTTTATCCATTCATCAAGTCACCATTCCCGCACAAGTCATCTAAAGAGAGAAAACTAGATTCATATTTTCCCCAAATTCCAACATCCATATTATTTATCCACCTCACCAAATCTTTGTTGCCCTATAAAGTCGAATGCAAATAGAAAACTAGATTCATATTTTCCATTAATTCTTAAAAAAATTATCCCTTTCTAGTGAAAGTTGAAAACCGGCTGCTAAATTTAAAACCTGCTATTAACTAATAGTGTTATCGTTTTCAAACTCTTTAAGCATCGATAAACTTCCAATTCCAGCAGTTCCAATTTAAATAGCGGTTGTGGAAATAAAATTCCTCTCATGGACAGCTGCATAGTGTCACGGACGCCCAAAATGGGACTTAAGTAAGGGTCGTGTGACACTCGTTGAGAGTTCTTCCTGGACAAGTCAGCCAAGTCTCATACGTTCAAGCCTGCAAGCACAAGTACCAGATGAGTCTCAATGCTCAAGAAAAACAAGAAACAATGGGATTTCACACGAGCAATATATTCTTATACACCGAATAAGACTATAACAATCAGAAACATCACAATCCAAGGCAATAAAATACCACAATAAAAATGACTACTTGTATTATTCAACTATAAGAGAATAACCATACAAACGATAACACAGATAATCATATATTCATTCTAAATTCCTGAAAACTACAATTAAAGTAGTATCTCTCTCACCCTTTTCCCCATTACATTGTCACTCCCTAACACATAGCATAATTGCGGATAAGATCATCAGTAGCTTGCAGCATAAATTTAATTTGTGATGGTGCAAGTGTACAAGTAGTCGCACATGTCCCAACAGCAGGTCCAGTTCCACCACCAATTAATGTTGTAATGCCTACCTATTTTCAAAAAGTTACCAAGGGAAAAAAGTTATACGACATCTTAAAAAGAAATATTTGGCTAATTTTTATTTTCCATATATTTCATTAAGCGAAAAAAAAAAAAAAAAAAAAAGTTCAATGCACCAACATATATTCAGTGCAAAGGAAGCTACACATGAACTTTAAACACAAATAAATTTTTGGAATTTATGTCAAGAAGTAAATGAAAGAATATAACCAACATGGGTAAAATGCCTTCCCCATGCATCATGCGGATGCAATCAAAAGAAATTCCGTACTATTAATTGATGCAATGACCATCACGATAAAGATATTTCTTACCACTAACCGGTGCACGTATCAGCATGAACTAGTTTGTTCCAGACAGTGTCTATAAGATGCAAGAATAGTTGCTGTTATGTTCCATATTCACTCAAATGAAGATTGAAACAAAATAAATTCTAAAAAGGTGCTAAAATTGAAACATACATCCAATGCAAGTTGAGATTAAAAACTATGCATGGAGAAATTTACCATCATTTGACTGTACAATAAAAACAATAACTAAGTCTTAAATCTTACAAGATAGGGCCAGAATAGAGGTGTAAGAAAATTACCAAAAAACCGAATATTGGACTGAAATCGGACTAAAATCACAAACAATTTGGTTTTCGATTTCGGTTCTACAAAATGGGAACTTTTGGCTTCGGTTTCAGTTTCAGTCTCATTAATAGAACTGAACCAAAAAACCAACAAACTGATTTTAATACAAATCATATATTAAAATTAACTTAATTAATATGCATTAAGATATGATTGGTCCATAATCCAAGTTGTAGTAGGCTGCATCACATTGGATTTGCTCCCTTAATATAACTGAAGTTTTTCTAGGGTTTTTTCTCAAATTCTCAATCTCAACGGAAACCACCAACCCCCCCACCCCCCCTCACCTTCTAGTCCCCAATCTGTCTCTGCCTTTGCGCTGCTGCCGCAGAGGCTCTCTGCCTCCCTCCCCACTCGGCCACTCTCCAGTCCCCGACCCTCTGCGGCTCTGCCTCTGCCTCTGCCTCTGCCTACGCCTCCGCCTCTGCACTGCCGCCATTGCAGCTCTGTTTCCCTCCCCACTAGGCCACTCTCCAGTCCCCGACCCTCTGCAGCTCTGCCTCTGCGCTGCCGCCACTGCGGCTCTGCCTCCCTCCCCACTCAGCCACCCTCCAGTCCCCACTCGCCGCAACGGCACGACTCCAATGTTTGGTTAAAAATCGGTTAAAATCCGAAAAAATGGGAACCGAACCACCCAATGTTCAGTTCTCTAGCGCATAATAAGTTCAGTTTGGTTTCAGTTTCAGTTCGCCAAGATTAAAAACCGCAAAATTTAGTTCAGTATTATGTTTGACCCATAACAAAACTGTTATGGAACGATTACACCCCTAGGCCAGAACATGAATCCTATTCTGCTGTTACGCACCATCTAGGGCAATATCCTTGAAACTTGGAATGCTGCAAAGTACTAGTTGACTATTCAGTTTAGGGTTTAGGGTTTAGGGTTTTAGGGTTTAGGGTTTAGCTTTTAGGATTTAGGATTTATAATTTAGGGTTTAGTAATTTAGAGTATTTCTCGATTGCATTTTCTTTCACAAGCAGATGGGATTTGTCACAGCAGTTTTTTAGATGGAGTAATAATGGTCATATGTTTTTGAATTCATGATGAAGAACCCCTACCCTCGGAAAAATCATGGATTCCATGATGGCACTAAAACCAATGGCCTGTGCCTATATTGTCTAAAAGTTACAAATAAACCACACCTGAAAGGACACTTATTTTACAAATGAGCCCCAAATACACATAAGCCATCTACACAAATTAAACTGGAGCACACACAATAACTGCTCTTATTGAACTAAAAACATTTGGGGTTAGTACCAACAATTTTTTGATCCAAATCTTTTGAATTAATCTCAAAAAAGGGTCTACCATGATTAGCTTCTTGTTCTAAATCAAATCTCTTATAGCTTCAAAATTGACATGTTGGAGGATTAAAAATAGACAGCAACGAACTTTTGCAGCACCAAACTAAGTGAAGAGCTTAATTGGGAATTAGTTTCAATAAATTTTGAAGGCTTTGGATGTCTTCTAGCACATGCCTACCCTTGCTCGTAGTGTCTTCAAGTTGAGTAACTTTTACACGAATAATATTGCCATATTCTTTTATGCTTGGTTTGCTGGTAGCAGGCTCCAAATTATTCTTCTTGCTATTATAGTGAAATGCATCTATGTTCTCATGTCTTTTGAGTCACACACAAATGATCCAACCAAGTAGAAGCAGCAGATGGCCAATGGGTATGATATGTCACCAAACATGATCAAAATAATCATCCATTTGGATAGGAACTGAAACACCTTCCACTAACATGTAAAGCAGTGTTATCAGCCTAATGTTTCATATAAGGCTGTGGGTGGGGTTCTAAAGCTGCATACAAGTGACATCATTTTTTGAAAACACATTCACAGGACACCTCTCATCAATTGTGACTTTTTTTGCATACATTTTCTCCACACTTGAGGTAGGAAATGTACCCAAGGTATGGGAAAAGGCATTCCTTTTTCCAATAATTTGTCACCATGTTGCTGGTTTGTTTGTTAGTTTTTTTTATTTTATTTTTTATTTTAAATTTTAAATATATATTGCAGCTATATATCACCAAACCTTTAACACAATTTGCCCCAGAATTTTCAATTTCTCTAAATCTATCTCTAATTCACCTTTAACCTTGAGTAATGAGTATCATGCAGAAACTAAACATTCCAATTAGAAAACTCACCATATGAAACAATGGAATCTGATTCTTGATGCTGGCACTGGCAGTTGACTCTTCAAAATGCTGATGGTACAAGGCAGTCCAATTTCTAGCAATTCAGATCAAAATGTTGTACATGAATACAAAATATTTTGACTGGAATCAAGTTATTGTGCTGCAAATCAAAATTTCAAATGTAGGATTTCAGTCACATGTACGCCACATGTTGGGGAGAAACAGGCTAGAAAACTTGGGATTTTCAAGGGCAGATGGCTGGGGAACCTTTAGCTGGTGCCCTGGGCTACACATGTTGTTGGATGGCAATGAAATTTGGGGAAGGGGCTGATTGGCAATGTCTGTGGTAGCTGTTGCTAACCCTACTTGGAAAGTAGATTACGAAAGTGTAGGGCAGTGACAGTATGCTTCTGGTTATTATATGGTGCGGTGAACAGTTCTGCAATTAGCAGTGTTAAGTGTATAATCGAGGAGGGAAGGTGTGGGAGAGAGAGGAGGGAGGAAAGAAAATCAAAGATGGAGAAGAAAACTTGGATCAAGAATTTGACAGGAAATTGATTGCTGCTGAATATCCTATTCATCGATATCTTTTTCTGCAGGTGTTCCAGAAGTAATTTATTTATCCTATTATTAATATTTTTTCATTCATGACTTATAGCTAGAAGATAAGGGAGGGACGACTTAGATGGTATGGACACTTGCAACGTAGGCCACATAGCACACCTATGAGGAAGAGTGACTTAGTTACTGTGGGGGGGGGGGGGCAGTAGAAGGGGTAGGGGTGGACCTAAAATAACTTGGGAGGAGATAGTGAGTAAGGATTTAATATCCTTGAATCTATCAAAAGAAATGGTACATGATTGCATAAATTGGCGGGAAAAGACTCATATAGCCAACCCCACCTAGTGGGACTAAGGTTTGATTTTGTTGTTGTTGTTATTGACTTATATAGCTAGAATTACCTTGACAAATTGCGAATACTAATTTGTTAAGAAATAAACAGAATTGAAGCTATCTCATCATTATTCTTTGGAATTGAAATAGCTGCTTGGTCTGGGTCACAATTTGTATCTATGGAATTCCTGAAGTGATATGTTCCGTACAGACCATATGTTCTTCTTGCTCATTAATAATGATTACGTTTTTTCCCCAAGCACCTTGTTGATTGCAACACCAAGAAATAGATGCAAAAAATCTTTCTGAGAATGTACCTTAGCACTTATGGTAGGACACATTTTTTGCAACACCAAGAAATTGATGCAAAAATTCTTTCTGAGAATATACCTTAGCACTTATGGTAGAACACATTTTTTGCAAATGCAAATATGAAAACCTAAAAATCAATGAAGTATTGAAGAACTTATACTGTTAAGTGTGTTGGGCTGGAGTTTGAATTGATTTAAGAACCGGTGATGAAAGGGATTTGTACGCACTTTTAAAATGTGTATGGACAATTTTTGTTTCCTGAAAGGCAATATTTCTTGCTGCATCAGGGGTTTTTACATTTCTGGTATGACACGATCTTCATATTCATATTCATATTTATTGATGACTAATGCACCCTCATGTGGAAATTGACTATATCTGAGCCATGTTTCATGTCTATCTGTCAACCTGCCAGATTCTCCATCCATCTTTTGTATTATGGTATGACATGTTATAGAGCTTTTTAATTATATTTTCATGTGATTTATGCTCGGGCATTTGTATATATGCTGTACTTTTCAATCTTCGGTGAGGATCTGCTGTAGTGAAACTAACAATTGCATTGCACCTGCCAGTGGTATTGCTGCCTTGTGTGACTTGTGGCTCTTTGAATTTTTAAATTTTTTTTTGTTAATAATTTAACCCAAGCTTACCTACACATGTGCATGCTGAAACTGTTGATTTTAGTCCTTGGACGCCTACCTAGGAAAAACGACACTCCTAAGAGGCCCAAGTGTTTGTATCCATCGTGTGTTGGACTCCAACATGACGACATGTGCCCAACATGCCCTGATATGACCCTCTTATGTGTTGGGCAAAATAATTTCAGGTTTTTTGTTTTAAATTTTCGGACACAATTGGGCACACATGGACACAACGTGAGTATGCAATATTTCCTCACCGAGTATGCAATGTTTGTATTTTCTTCTTGTTGATTTATTAAGATATATTGTTTGGAAGTGTGGATTTCGGGGCTTGAATTTGGATTTGTGTAAATTTGGTAGAAACTCTATACAATTTTGTACTATGTTTTGTCTATCTCCACACAAATATAAATCCAAGCTCTGAATGCCATGCTCCCAAACATAGGGTAAGAAAATTTTAACTGCTAATCATATCTTTTAGGTGGAGGGAACCTTTCCTGATGGGACAAAGTTAATCATCATTCATGAACCAATTTCCTCCGAAGATGTAAATCTGGAGCAGGCATTTGATGGCTCTTTTCTTCCAGGTAAGGGATGAATTTAGATTGATATTAGGTTGAGAACTTTATAGACTGGTCTGCTCTGTCTTATGTACATTTTATCTTCCTCTTGATGTTGCGGAGTTAATATTATTTTTCATCCACAAATCTGCTGAAGTCATCTGTTAAGGCTTGATACACATTGTTGGACCTCAGCCTAACAGCTTAAGATTTTTGGTGAAGTGGTAATCTAATAAAATCTTTCACATAGGCCTTTCTATCCTTGTGCATACCAATGATGAAGTAAAGAAGAACTTATGAATGATGTATCGAATGAACAACTAGGAGAGACATAGGCTTTTTTCTAGCAAAATCTTTCACATAGGCTTTCCTATCCTTATATATACCAATGATGAAGTACAGAAGAAGCTATGAATGATGTATCGACTGATTTATCTTTCACATGTGCTTTTTTCTTATATCTGTTTACGTTTTCTCAGTTGTTGTTATTGTTTTTTGTTTTATTTTTTCCTTTTTATATTTTTTTGTTTGCGTGAGAATTCAAATTATTCTGGAGAAAGTTTACTGGTATCTGTTATACAAATGTTTGTAATTTAGGCCTAAATTTTCCTTTGGAGCCTCGGCGTCACTCTATCAAATAATTTGCATTTCACTTAATCCAGCGATTGAAGACTACTTGGCCCATCTTTTTAGCTCCCCAAAATATTCATTTTTTGCTTAATTTGAGTTCGCATAAATTGGTGGAAAAAGATTCATATAGCCGACCCCACCTAGTGGGAATTAAGGGTTGGTTTTATTGTTGTTGTAGCTTAATTTGAGTCGCACAGCTTGCACTTCAGAGTTTATATAATTTTTTTTTTTCCATACGTTGAGGAGAGCGTCTTTCTGTACACACAAGAAGAGTGACAAAGACCTCTAGGAGCACATTGCACTTGGTTCCCGATTGTTATACCTGTTGCCTCAAGCCAGCCAAGCACATTGGAGCTGTATGCATGCACATGCATATATGGACCAGCCATTAGTTTATTGTGCAGTGTGAAGTTCTACCTGAACTAATTTTGAAGAAACATACTTCTAAGTTTGGATGCCTTGTACTTCTTTTTGTATCTTCTTTAGATAAATTTCTTCGTTGGGAAACAAAAACTTCTATGCTGTAATCTCATAGAGTTGAAGGCTTAAATATGTTCATGCCAACTACGTTGGTTGGCTGTAACGATGAGATTTTAAGCTGCAGCTAGTGCAGTGAATCAATTTTTTCCTTGCATAACATCATTTAAATTTATAATCAGTAAAGTAGTTAAAATAGCAAATGCATGCATGCATTTTCTCGCCAATAGCAGCAAAAGCAACCAAAATGACATCCAATACTTGTAGTATATGTTATATTTAAATTGATTATAATTTTATAAAATAATTTAAAGCATTATTGTGTTGTATTCTTGGATCAAAACTTGTGAATTTATATGTATTTAACCAGTTTACTAATGCAAAAAATTTATTCAATGACGTGGTGTCCATCTACATGTTGTACACCTGAATGTCACATGGAGTAAATGCCCACATATCTTTACTCTTCTACATAGTTTATATGTTATGTACTAGTGAATCTACCTAATTCAAAGTTCAAACCTTACAGGCCCAAATTACAACATTTTTGCCAAGTAATCAGGGTCAACTTGACCAAAACTACCAGGTCCTGCCAAGTTCAGCGAGCTTGACTCCTAGTTAAGAAAATTGAGTTGAGATAGGTGATTGGGACCAACCAAGATACAAGGTCCAGTTGAACCTGGTCTGATAAGCCATGTCAGACCATGCTTTAAAACAATTATCAAGACCCTATTTAGGGCCAAAAATCATGTGAAGAAGAAATTCCTTAATGCATCAAGAAATGAGAAATGATGACTTGGATTACCTTGCCCTTTTCTATTGAGGTTTCAAATTATGAACCAAGTTAAAAAAGAAGCCCCTGGTTTCATGTTTCAAACTAGAGTATTAGACTGGAGGTAGCATTTCTCCCTTGAAAATACCATATCCATTGATCTCGCAATTACCAACAGTTATTAGGAGGAATAAAGTAGAGAGAATTTTTTAGATAAGGCAATATGAGCTAGATGAAAGAAACAGTATTTAAAACCTTAAGATCATGTCCAACATACGCATGGAGAAATCAAACTGTAAACTTGGGGAAGCGCAGATGGGGAGGAGGAGAGAAAGGGAGATCCCGGTCATACCTGTGGCAAGTATGAATGGTTCTTTCTTTGAATGAAGCAATTGTATGCTCCACAAATCCAGATTCATTCAGAGTATCAGTGTGAATATTAACCTATCAAAATTAACAGAAGAAAGAATAATCAACTATTGTACTACTAGAAAAAATTTTGGGAGAAAAAGAAACAGCCACCTGAATGTCATTTTTTTCTGCAACGGCCAAACAATTGTCTATAGCCGCAGGAGTACTTCCCCAGTCCTCATGCAGCTTCAGTCCCATCGCTCCAGCCTGGATTATTTCATGGAACCCATCTTGCTTTGCAGTGCTACCCTAAAAAGAGGGAATGCCATACAGAAGAAGAAAGAGAAGGACAGCATCAGAATTCATATCATCTGCAGTGGACCCAAATTGAAGTGAGTGGAGACAGCTGCCACAAATTGAAGTTAGAAAAGCAATAGGCGTAGTGAATTTAACAATTGCCCCCCAAAATTATGGTGATTTGACTATGCCCCCAGCCACCCGCTCTAATTTCGGGGGCCATTGGCATCACTGTAAAAAAATTATGAAAATTAAAACCAGAATAAAATCCAAAAACCAACAATCAGTTTAGTTTAATATTTCCAAAATTAAAACAAATTAAACACCCTCATTTAACTCATTATCAGTTGTATCTTTGAATCAAATAATATTTTAAAAAAATACGATGAAAATAATAAAATAAAAAAGAATATGAATTAGAAAATATTATAACAAAAATAGAAACTAATTATTATTTTATATAATTATTATATTTTTTAAAATCACTTTTGAGTGCTCCAAGAATAGTACTACACTCCTGCTGCACATGACAATTGAAGAGGTGTACTAATGATTTTTTTAGTGAATTTTTTTCTTTTCAAATTTTTCAAAGTTTTTTGAATATTTTTAGTTTAACTATATTTCAAATTCATATGGTCATTTGTTGAGGTGAACCCCTATTTGGTTTTTGATCGGAGGAAGGCATATGGCATGTGGCTGAACATACCAGCAGGCACAGCTACAAGATTTGAGGTTGAACTTTGTTACCTTGAATGTCTTTTCATTTGTATTTTTATCACCCTAAATATGATGTTGTCAGGATTAGTTATTTATTTATTTATTTATTTGTTTTTTTTGGGGGGCGGGAAGTGAGGGGGCGCTGAAAGCAGTTAAGAATGATGTATATGTTTTATCATGTTTTCCTGTAGGACATAAATAGTCTACCTAGCAGGTGTATTTTCCTTTTTTTATGGAAGCAAAATTTAATGGGTGTTATAGCATCATATCCTCTAAAGAATTCCATTCTTTCTTTACCCTCCTTTCTTTGTTATTTTTTCCCTTTTTCCTTCTTCTTGGTTCCTTCCGTTTTGTTTTCTTTTTGGGGGGGGGGGGGGGGGGGCGGCGTGTGGTTGGCTGTGGTGGTGTGTTTTTACATATTTGTGCTGTATATTAAAATGGTTTGCTGCATTGGTGCTCAAATTTCATTAACAAGCAAGGTGATGAAGCTAACCAAAAGGCATTACCCGTTGCTTTGCAATTTGGATTGTAGAAACATTGTCTTTGAAAGGATGTAGTTTCTAAAACAGGATTGACATTGCTCATCGATGGAGAACAAACTAGATAGAGTGAAGTTAATAATGTTGAAAATGCCACCCTGAAAAAAAAAAAACATTGAAAATACCAACTTTAACACACCATAAATGTTAAATATTGAAATGGCTTGTGATTGGATACTATTATGTAGAAGGCTAATGGAAGATGTTAGGAAAACATGATATGGCACATAGGATTTTATAAATAAAGCCTCTGATGGGAGAGAATACAATTATAATTAGTGCATAAAGACCTTCAGTTCAAGTGGATGAATGGTTAAGCTATTGCTCAGAGGAAATACGGCCCGGGATAAAGCCCAATGTAAAGAAGGAATACCACAGCCAACCTAAGAAGCAGGGCAGGCAAGTTTTGGTGTGTATATTGATGTTAAATTGATCTGATTTGACATATTTAATGTTGTGGATAAGTGTATTGAGGTAGATATAGTTATATATGATATAACTTTAAAATAAAACAATTTTTAGACTAAATGGTTGCAGTATTGTGTAGCCACTCCAACTAGCTTAACAATGTCAAGGTTGATATACATTCTTCCGGAATCATTTCTTCAAATGCGAGTCTCCTATTTAGGGCTTCCTGTAGTCTCCTTATCATGTTCTGTGGGAAAAGTTAATTCCTCGAGGGAACATGACTGGCTTATGTTATGCATGTTTTGCACTGGAATCTTCTCTCATATGCATTATGAAAATCATCCACCAACTGTATTGCTTATCCAGCCAGGCGAAACAAAAAGTACAATTTGTTAGGATTGGGGGCAAGCAAGAGATAAAGGGAGGAAATGGTATTGTTTATGGTCCTGTTGATGATGCCAATATCGAAACAGTGATTGAAGCTGTCCGCACAAGAAGATTTGGGAATTCTGGAGAAACAGATGCTAGGTTTAGTATTTGTGGCCTTGCATCTTTGTGCTTCCTGTTTTCTACTATGTATCACATCATGAAAAATATTCCCATGCTTACTATGGAACTGCTTTTTGCAGAGAAGGTATCAGTGGAGAAGATCCTGATTTCACGAAAACAATTTCTCGCGAGGAATTTGCCAACAAGTACGGACCTACCACTGGTGACAAAATTCGGCTTGGTGACACTTACCTGTTTGCAGATTTGAGAGAGATTTTGCTGTATATGGTGATGAATGTGTATTTGGAGGCGGAAAAGTTCTAAGCGATGGAATGAGGCAAGCTTTTGGCTACGCATCACATGACTGTCTTGATACGGTTATTACAAATGCTGTGATGATTATACTGGGATTTTTATAGCAGATATTGGTATTAAAAATGGTCTTATTTTTTCCCTTGGAAAAGAAGGCAATCCAGATGTCATGGATGGTGTTTCTTCTAACATGATCATTGGGGTAAGTTCCATCTCACAATGCGGTAGCTGTGGCAGTATATATGTTGCATCTTCTTGACGTCACTTATTAATAATCTTCTTAATTAGGCTAACACTGAGGTTATTGCTGGAGAGGGAATGATAGTAACTGCTGGGGCCATAGATTGTCATGTGCACTTTTTATGCCCTCAACAGGCATATGATGCAATATCAAGTGGTAAGATTTTCATTCAGCAGTCAGTACTTAAGCTAGTTTTGAGCCAAAAAAGAAAAAGGTACCTTAAGTTTGTTCTTTCCTAAGCAAAATGTTCCTTCGCTGTGAACTGTTTGGGAAAATCTAATTTAATACAATAAAAAGGGCAGCCCGGTGCACAAACTAACTTAGATATTAGCTACAACATTTTCGACCTTTTATATCTGAAACTGTTTTTGTGATACGTAATATTTAACTGATTTGTAAATTTCATTTTTATTAATTGAATATGCTTAATATGATTATTATATTACAGCTACTGTACCTTATACCCCAGTACTGATCCTTGATGTATTTTGGTTCTAAATCATACATTATTATGTCTACTAGTATTTTTGTTCTAAATCATGCATTATTATGTCTACTAATAGTTCATAAAGCTTTATAAAAGGATTCCACGTTTTGCTCCTAGTTTCCATCATTTTCCAAAATTGAAATCAAAATTGACATCAATATCGAAATTTCCATAATTTTGTAGCATTGAAATTTTAGATGAAATTGAAATTTAAGACACCTTGCATAGGACCAGGGGAAAGGGTAAAAGTGATTGAAGAATTGCCTCTAGTGACTTTCTATCGTTGTTAAAGAAATGGTCATGCAGGCAGCATCAAGGATTTGCTGCCAAGGGAGAAATTAGAAGAAATTGATAAGAGGGAAGGGAAAGGGAAGAAGAAGTAGAAGAGAGGGGAAAGAAGGAGATACACTTGGTGGGGGAGGGGAGATCACACGATAATTTCTTAATTCAAATTCAACAACAACGACCTCCTACATGGCTTTCACAAACCATTCATACAAAAGCCTATGATACGAAAAATTACATATATACCCCTAGCGACACATGAAATTATTAACACACTCCAAAAGTACACAAGTGATAATCCTACTACAAGAAAACTAAACACACATAATATACCATGAATTATCTAAGCATATTTGGGTTTAGGACCCTATAATCTGTTGACCCTATCCTTTGACACAGGCCTCAAAATTGTGTCAAAATGATCATCCAAATACTCACTTCTAGCCCAACATCATATGTCTTTTTTTTTTCTTTGAGGTGTTTTGACTTCCACTAAAATTGTTTCTTGCTCTCAGTCCTTAGTTACTTGGTCTGTAAATCGATTTTAGTTTGACTTCTACCTAAAATGATCACATACTTTTTTTCTCAAGTGTTCATGCATTCTTGTCGCCCTCAAATTATTGTTTTGTTTGTACTCTGTCTTTTATTGCTCTTCCTAAATATACTTCTGAAGCCTTATCCGTTCAAGGTAAAACACTACAATTGTTGAGAAGATGTATGGATAATGACACTTGGAAATTGGTAATTCTTCCTCCTAATAAGCCTATGGTTGGTTGTTACTAAGTTTTTATTGTGAAAGTCAATCTTAATGGTTCCATTGCTCTTTAGAAGGCCCATGTTGATGCTAAGGGATGTACCCAAAGGTGTACAATTTGGATTTGAATATCCTCCTTAGTTGCGAAACATGCCTCAATTTGTTTGTTCATCTTCTTAGCCTCCATATGTGATTGGCCTTTGCATCATTTGAAGGCCTTCCGACAGGGTGATCTTTGGGAGGAGGTCTACATAAAGCAATCACTTGCGTTTGTTGCTCAAGGTGTGCTAGGATTAGTTTGTTGGCCCAAGAAGCATACTATGCACTCCCTCTCATCATTGGAGTAGTCTTTATGTTTACGTCAAACACCTGCATACAAATGGGAAAATGTACTTTTCCTCCCATTCCTTCTGTACTATCCCTTTGCATTTATTTCTTCTCAAACTACTTTCTGAAAAATTGTATTCCAAATTTCTTAGTTCTTGAAAGTCTTATTTCTGGAGTAGTATATTAGGATTGTTTTTGAGTGTGCAATTTGCAAACAATCACCAGCATTGGAGGGGCTCTATTGTATGCTAGAGACAATTCGTTGCAGTACCTGTTTGCACACTGTGGTGGGCAAATTTCATCGTAAGGCTAGTGAGCATGTTTCTGCATACCTTGGAGCAATTAATTTACTCAATTTTTAACAAAAAGTTCTATAGGATGGCTATAAGACCAACTATGCTATGTCAACCGTGTTCTGTGCGACTTGGGGCATTTCATCTATGCTTTTTTAACAAAAGTTTTATAGGATGGTTACAAGACCAACTGTGTGATGTAGATTATAATATTGGCCAATTAAGGATCTAAAATGTCAAAAAAAAAAAAAAAGAAGATAGTAGAAGATGTTGAAATAAGAAAGGTAAGGTGGACGAATAGAAGACAAATTATGGAATGAATACATTCATGGTAAGTTGCACATAGCATTTGTACATGACATGATGTAAGAAGGATGGTTAAGATGGTTTAGGCACATGCAAACAAAATAATGCAGCAGTGAGGAGTGAGCTACCTAATTTTAGTGGCAGTGGCTGGGTAGGGTGTATTGAAAGGTAGACAAAGTATGACTTGACCTGAAATAGTCAAATAGTACTTAGCAGCCCTCCAAGTTTCAAGGATATTGCCCTAGATTTAAGGGTAATAAGACTTATGCTTGCTGCAAGGCAGCTCGTATGGCTGTTGAGATGAGAAATTTATTTGAACTTTAAAGATATGGGAGAAAATTTTGGTCCGTCAGTGCCAAAGTTATGAAGGAGAGATTCAAAAGGAGAGTTAAGTATTGTGGACGACGTTCATGCTAAGAAGAAGGTCAATTTCGTAATGAACTGAGTAAAGGAAAGGAGGCAAAGAAAAGGGTGAACCTTTCAGATTCGGAAAGTGATTATATTAGTGAGTTTGACTTTCTTAGGGGGGTTGTTTTGGTGGTTGAGATTCAAGAACAATATGGCTACATTTCTGATTCTTGTGATGAACTTGGGGATTTACCTTATGTTCATCCACCCCCATTGGAACTTGGAAGAGTTGGAGAGAGTTTTTATTTTTGATAATAATGACTTGATTAATAATTTACAGCATAAGGATGAAATTCTGCCTAGACCCGTGGAGGAGATTCCTGAGGAGTTAGCAATTCAAGATCTTTTGGGTAAAATGAATTTAAAGATGAATGATATTGGTGTAAAAGAATTGCATTTGGATGATAGAAAAAGTCAAAAGATGAAGCGTCAAAGAGAATAGAAAAGTTGAAGAGCGTAGTAAATTGTGATGGAAAGGCTTTGGAATTTTTTTTTTTTTGCTTCTTTCTTTTTTCTTTTAGCTTTTGGTGTACTTTTTGCTTTTAATTGGTGGACTACATGTCCCTGTACATTGTACCTTCTTTTCTCTCTATCTAATATATCTTCTTTTTTGTCAAGGAAAAAATATGCGATTTCCTATTGTGTCTTGTTATTCCTAGTTTCCTAAAAAGGGAAGGGAGACTGGAGCAGGTGATTTTCCGTGGAAAATGAAGGTCCATTAATTTTCAACTTCTTCCACTGGGAGGCAGTATGATGCAGAATTCTTACTATAGATAATCTAATAAAAAGAAGCCAGTTTATATTTCGTAGATCCTTGATGTATAAAGAGCAAGGAGAATCTGCTAATCATCTTCTCCTACACCGGGATTGGAAAAAGGCTACACGCAGGAGAAAAAGTTGGGAAAGGGCTGCTGGCTTGGAGGGATTTTAAGTGCAGGAAACGAGATCCCTGAGATTCCATTCATCAAGCAGTGTTTCGATCAGTTTGGAGATGGAGAAGCTAAAGCATTCGAATGAGTGGAAACCACTTCATAAAAACTGAAAAGAGGATCTCTGTCCTACACAGAGGTTCTGACTGTGATACTGTTTATTCCTTTGATGGTTGTGGGGTATAATGGTCTATAAGTACCTTCTTTTGTACAGGGATGACTCCCCCTTGGAGTTTGTTCAATTATAAAATTACTTTCATTTGTCGAAAATTTTTAAAATTTCTGGCGATAAATCGGGACAAATGCTGCAAGGAGCAATGAATTTTCAAGTTTTCCCCACAAAATTCAGTATAAAAAGCAATTGCTGAGCAGATTGGATCCCCCTTTCAGCTAGAAACCACGTAATGCTGCGTTTTTTGAACTTTATTTTGATGTATCTGCAAGAGGCATTGGAGCTTGAGCTTCTTCTACTTTTATTAAAAAGGATTATTTGCGGAGCTTCAGACCCCCTAGGTAGAACAATAGTTCCTGCTGTGGAATGCTGAGCTTGGCATGCATGTCTAATCAAGTCTAAAGGAAAAAAAAAATGAACTATCAAGTTTTGTGCAAAAGAAGGTTCAAAGCATATTATGGATTTCTTGATGATTAAATGCAAGCCTTAGTGCCCTATCTGGAGGTCGTTGACCATTTATGGGGATTTTATGAAGTTAGTGCCTTAGTTTGATTCAGTTAAAGTTAATTGTGTATAGGGAAGGAAATGAAATATCTGGTTGGGTTGTGAAGCACTCTCTGCTAATTAAGACGCACACAAGAAGTCTAGAGAGAAAAAAGCATAAGAATATAAGAACTCAACAACTTTTATGGTTTGACGCAAAGACAATTTATATGGTATGGCAGCGTGCCTACGTCCGTGGAGACTCTGCATAATTTTCACTATATTTAGAATGGAAATTGTCTTAGGGTTTCAATCCTAGGCTAGAAGTGCGTGTGTGGATAGCCCCATGAGAAATCCACAAAGTACCCTCATACAACAATTTAATGATACCGCGCCCTATCTACATGCCATCGTCCACACTGGGTATCTTTTCTAAGTATGAGCCGCAACTCAAGAATCTCTATTTTTCGCATGAACGCCGTCCACAATACTTAACTCTCCTTTTGAATCTCTCCTAAATAACATCGGCACTGACTGGCCAAAATTTTCTCCCTTATCTTCAAAGTTCAAATACCTTTGCATCTCAGCAGTCATACGAGCTGCCTTCCAGCAACCATAAAGCTTATTACGCTTAAATCTATCAGAATTAAAACATGAAACATCAGATCCCCCTCCTCCCCAAACTAGCTTATTCTCTTTTTTCCGTTTTCTGTACCGCCTTGTAGTCCCTCTTGAAAAATAGAAACATTTTTAACATCACAATCTTGTTTAGAAACTAAGCATTTTTCATAAAATAATGAAAATAAATAAAAAAATTCTACCTTTATAAATGTCTTTGCTCAAATTAATAAAGGCATTTACAAATCAAGTAAATGTGTATGTAAAAAACTAATTAGACATATCTTGAATTTAAAGAATTAAATTTTGAGTACAATCAAAATTTTATTCACTCCATCCCATGACCTCGCCTTTTTTCTTGGGCGACCCCTACCGTGTCATCCAATTTATCAAGGTAATGCCGGGATCTACAAGGGTTCGGCCATCTAGGGGCGTTCGGAGTCGTCTGAAATTGATTGCATTCAGGAGGCAGCATTCTGTGATGCATTGATTGCGCAATCAAAGCAGCTTCTCGGATGAATTTCAAAACCTGGAGGAGCTGCTTCAGATCAGCAAAACTGGTCAGATAAAAAATGAAAATCAAAATATCATGCGGTAAGCTCTCAAGAAGAGATAGCCGAGACGTGGACATCATCATTGCTCTCCTACTCCAAAAAACCCTAACCTTTTTTCTGCCCTTCTTCCCAAGTATATTTGCGTACATACGCGTTTATTACATTAGAAATCTTGGATGCCGAGTATATACGTGTTTATAATGTTCGGAATCTTGGATCCTAAGTATACTTGCGTATATATAAGTTTATAACGTTGGAAATCAAGGATCCCAAGTATACGCAATTATACTTGCGTATATACGTGTCTATAACGTTAGAAATCTTGGGTCCCAAGTATACGCAAGTATACTTGCGTATATACGTGTTTATAACGTTATAAATCTCGAATCCCAAGTATACTTGCGTATATTCGTGTTTCTAACGTTAGAATTCTTGGATCCCAAGTATGCGCAAGTATACGTGCGTATATAGGTGTTTATAACGTTAGAAATATTGGATTCCATGTATACTTGCGTATGTACGTGTTTATGACGTTAGAAATCTTGGATCCCAAGTATACTTGAGTGTATACGTGTTTATAACGTTAGACATCTTGGATCCCAAGTATATACGCAAGTATACTTGCATATATACGGGTTTATAAGGTTAGAAATCTTGGATCCCAAGTATGCTTGCGTATATATGTGTTTAAAATGTTAGAAATCCTTTATCCCAAGTATACGCAAGCATACTTGCGTATATACGTGTTTATAATGTTAGAAATCTTTGATCCCAAGTATAGAAATTCCCAATTAAGGAAAGCGCGAGCAGCGACTTAGTCCGGTTACCTCGTCGTTTTAAAAATATATTAAACAAGGTGTTTAAATGAAGGTGAAGCAAGGCAGAAGAAGGATTCGTGTCTTTTGGAGTTAGGAGAGCGAGGATGAGGCACGTGCCTCGCGTATCTGTTCTTGAGAGCTTGGCGGAGGACCTTTTGATTAGCATTTTTTATCTGACCAGTTTTGTTGATCGGAAGTAGCTTTTACAGGTTTCGAAATCCATCGGAGAAGCTGCTTTGATTGCGCAATCAATGCATTACATAACCCCACCTCCTAAATGCAATCAATTTCAGACCACTCCGAATGCCGGACTGTTGTAGATCCTCAGTTGAGCTCGATAGATTGGATGACACGTGAGGTGTCGCCCAAGAAGAAAGGCGAGGTCATGGGGTGCAGTGAATAAAATTTTGATTGTATTCAAAATTTAATTCTGTAAATTCAAGATATGTCTAATTAGTTTTTTATAAAGACATTTACTTACTTTGTGCATGCCCTTATTAATTTAAGCAAAGACATTAATAAAGTTACAATTTATTTATTTATTTTCTTTTTTTTTTTATGTAAGA
The DNA here is from genome assembly GCF_029873635.1 of Malania oleifera. NCBI lineage: Eukaryota > Viridiplantae > Streptophyta > Magnoliopsida > Santalales > Ximeniaceae > Malania > Malania oleifera. The sequence continues at coordinate 156,663,418 of NC_080417.1, forward strand.
AGAAAGCTTAATTTTGAAATAAGATTATGGGGTTAAAAAATGTTTGAGTTTTGAAAAGGAAGTGCGAGGCGGTATAAAAAAGGAAAAAAAAAGAATTAGGTAGTTCGGGGAAGAGGGCGATATGATGTTTCATGGTCTAATTCTGATACATTTAAGGGTAATAAGGGTTACGATTGCTGGAAGGCAGCACGAGAAAGGTATTTGAACTTTGAAGATATGGGAGAAAATTTTGGTCAGTCAGTGCCAAAGTTATGAAGGAGAGATTCCAAAGGAGAGTTAAGTATTGTGGACGACGTTCATGCTAAGAAGAAGGTCAATTTAGTAATGAACCCAGTAAAGGAAAGGAGGCAAAGAAAAGGGTGAACCTTTCAGATTCGGAAAGTGATTATATTAGTGAGTTTGACTTTCGCAGGGGGGTTGTTTTGGTGGTTGAAATTCAAGAACAATAAGGCTAGAATTCTGATTCTTGTGATGAACTTGGGGATTTACCTTATGAACCCACCCCCATTTGAACTTGGAAGAGTTGGGGAGAGCTTTTATTTTTGATAATAATGACTTGATTAATAATTTACAGAGTAAGGATGAAATTCTGCCTGGACCCATGGAGGAGATTCCTGAGGAGTTAGCAATTCAAGATCTTTTGGGTAAAATGAATTTAAAGATGAATGATATTGGTGTAAAAGAATTGCGTTTGGATGATAGAAAAAGTCAAAAGATGAAGGGTCAAAGAGAATTGAAATGTTGAAGAGCGTAGTAAATTGTGATGGAAAGGCTTTGGAATTTTTTTTTTTTGCTTCTTTATTCTTTTAGCTTTCGGTGTACTTTTTGTTTTTAATTGGTGGACTACTTGTCCCTGTACATTGTACCTTCTTTTCTCTCTATCTAATATATCTTCTTTTTTGTCAAGGAAAAAATGTGCGATTTCCTATTGTGTCTTGTTATTCCTAGTTTCCTAAAAAGGGAACGGAGACTGGTGCCGGTTATTTTCCATGGAAAATGAAGGTCCATTAATTTTCAACTTCTTCCACTATGAGGCAGTATGATGCAGAATTCTTACTATAGATAATCTAATAAAAAGAAGCTAGTTTATATTTAATAGATCTTTGATGTATAAAGAGCAAGGAGAATCTGCTAATCATCTTCTCCTACACTGGGATTGGAAAAAGGCTACGCGCAGGAGAAAAAGTTGGGAAAGGGCTGCTGGCTTGGAGGGATTTTAAGTGCAGGAAACGAGATCCCTGAGATTCCGTTCATCAAGCAGTGTTCCAATCAGTTGGGAGATGGAGAAGCTAAAGCATTCGAATGAGTGGAAACCACTTCATAAAAACTGAAAAGAGAATATCTGCCCTACAGAGAGGTTATGACTGTGACACTGTTTATTCCTTTGATGGTTGTGGGGTATAATAGTCTCTAAGTACGTTCTTTTGTACAGGGATGACTCCCCCTTGGAGTTTGTTCAATTATAAAATTACTTTCATTTGTCGAAAATTTTTAAAATTTCTGGCGATGAATCGGGACAAATGCTGCAAGGAGCAATGAATTTTCAAGTTTTCCCCACAAAATTCAGTATAAAAAGCAATTGCTGAGCAGATTGGATCCCCCTTTCAGCTAGAAACCACGTAATGCTGCGTTTTTTGAACTTTATTTTGATGTATCTGCAAGAGGCGTTGGAGCTTGAGCTTCTTCTACTTTTATTAAAAAGGATTATTTGCGGAGCTTCAGACCCCCTAGGTAGAACAATAGTTCCTGTTGTGGAATGCTGAGCTTGGCATGCATGTCTAATAAAGTGTAAAGAAAAAAAAAATGAACTATCAAGTTTTGTGCAAAAGAAGGTTCAAAGCATATTATGGATTTCTTGATGATTAAATGCAAGCCTTAGTGCCCTATCTGGAGGTCGTTGACTATTTATGGAGACTTTATGAAGTTAATGCCTTAGTTTGATTCAGTTAAAGTTAATTGTGTATAGGGAAGGAAATGAAATATCTGGTTGGGTTGTGAAGCACTCTCTGCTAATTAAGACGCACACAAGAAGTCTAGAGAGAAAAAAGCATAAGAATATAAGAACTCAACAACTTTTATGGTTTGACGCAAACACAATTTATATGGTATGGCAGTGTGCCCTACGTCCGTGGAGACTTTGCATAATTTTCAATATATTTTGAATTGAAATTGTCTTAGGCTACAAGTGGGTGTGTGGATAGCCCCATGAGAAAACCACGAAGTACCCTCATACAACAATTTAATGATACCGCACCCTATCTACCTGCCATCGTCCACCCTGAGTATCTTTTCTAAGTTTGAGCCGCGACTCAACAATCTCTATTTTTAGCATGAACGTCGTCCACAATACTTAACTCTCCTTTTGAATCTCTCCTAAATAACATCGGCACTGACTGGCCAAAATTTTCTCACTTATCTTCAAAGTTCAAATACCTTTCGCATCTCAGCAGTCATACGAGCTGCCTTCCAGCAACCATAAACCTTATTACCCTTAAATCTATCAGAATTAAAACATGAAACATCAGATCCCCCTCCTCCCCGAACTAGCTTATTCTCTTTTTTCCGTTTTCTGTACCGCCTTGTAGTCCCTCTTGAAAAATTTAAACATTTTTAACATCACAATCTTGTTTAGAAACTAAGCATTTTTCATAAAATAAAGAAAATAAATAAAAAAATTCTACCTTTATAAATGTCTTTGCTCAAATTAATAAAGACATTTACAAATCAAGTAAATGTCTATGTGAAAAACTAATTGGACATATTTTGAATTTAAAGAATTAAATTTTGAGTACAATCAAAATTTTATTCACTCCATCCTATGACCTCGCATTTCTTCTTGGGCGACCCCTGCCGTGTCATTCAATTTATTGAGGTAAAGCCGGGATCTACAAGGGTTCGGCCATCTAGGTGCGTTCGGAGTCGTCTGAAATTGATTGCATTCAGGTGGCGGTGTTCTGTAATGCATTGATTGTGCAATCAAAGCAGCTTCTCGAATGAATTTCGAAACCTTGAGGAGCTGCTTCAGATCAGCAAAACTGGTCAGATAAAAAATGATAATCAAAATATCCTGCGGCAAGCTCTCAAGAAGAGATAGCCGAGACGTGGACATCATCATTGCTCTCCTACTCCAAAAAACCCTAACCTTTTTTCTGCCCTTCTTCCCAAATATATTTGCGTATATACGCGTTTATTACATTAGAAATCTTGGATGCCGAGTATATACGTGTTTATAATCTTGGGAATCTTGGATCCTTAGTATACTTGCACATATATAAGTTTATAACGTTTGAAATCATGGATCCCAAGTATACGCAAGTATACTTGCGTATATACGTGTTTATAACGTTAGAAATCTTGGGTCCCAAGTATACGCAAGTATACTTGCGTATATATGTGTTTATAACGTTATAAATCCCGAATCCTAAGTATACTTGCGTATATACGTGTTTATAACGTTAGAATTCCTGGATCCCAAGTATACGCAAGTATACGTGCGTATATAGGTGTTTATAACGTTAGAAATATTGGATTCCATGTATACTTGCGTATGTACGTGTTTATGACGTTAGAAATCTTGGATCCCAAGTATACTTGAGTGTATACGTGTTTATAACGTTAGACATCTTGGATCCCAAGTATATACGCAAGTATACTTGCATATATACGTGTTTATAATTAGAAATCTTGGATCCCAAGTATACTTGCGTATATACGTGTTTAAAACGTTAGAAATCCTTTATCCCAAGTATACGCAAGAATTCTTGCGTATATACGTGTTTATAATGTTAGAAATCTTGGATCCCAAGTATAGAAATTCCAGATTAAGGAAAGCGCGAGCACCGACTTAGTCCGGCTACCTCGTCGTTTTAAAAATATATTAAACAAGGTGTTTAAAGGAAGGTGAAGCAAGGCAAAAGAAGGATTCGTGTCTTTTGGAGTTAGGAGAGCGAGGATGAGGCCCGCGCCTCGCCTATCTGTTCTTGAGAGCTTGGTGGAGGACCTTTTGATTAGTATTTCTTATTTGGCCAGTTTTGTTGATCTGAAGCTGTGTTTCCAAGGTTCGAAATCTATCGGAGAAGCTGCTTTGATTGCGCAATCAATGCATTACATAACCCCACCTCGTGAATGCAATCAATTTCAGACCACTCCGAATGCCCGTCGAATGCCGAATTGTTGTAGGTCCTCAGTTGAGCTCGATAGATTGGATGCCACGTCAGGTGTCGCCCAAGAAGAAAGGCGAGGTCATGGGGTGCAGTGAATAAAATTTTGATTTCATTCAAAATTTAATTCTTTAAATTCAGGATATGTCTAATTAGTTTTTTATAAAGACATTTTCTTACTTTGTACATGCCCTTATTAATTTAAGCAAAGACATTAATAAAGTTATAATTTATTTATTTATTTTCCTTTTTATTTTTTTATATATGAAAAATGCTTAATTTTGAAATAAGATTGTGGGGTTAAAAAATGTTTGAGTTTTTAAAAGGAAGTATGAGGCGGGGTAAAAAAGTAAAAAAAAAGAATTTGGTAGTTCGGGGAAGTGGGCGATATGATGTTTCATTGTTTAGTTCTGATAGATTTAAGGGTAATAAGGGTTATGATTGCTGGAAGGCAGCACGAGAAAGGTATTTGAACTTTGAAGATATGGGAGAAAATTTTGGTCAGTCAGTGCCAAAGTTATGAAGGAGAGATTCCAAGGGAGAGATAAGTATTGTGGACGACATTCTTGCTAAGAAGAAGGTCAATTTAGTAATGAACCCAGTAAAGGAAAGGAGGCAAAGAAAAGGGTGAACCTTTCAGATTCGGAAAGTGATTATATTAGTGAGTTTGACTTTCACAGGGGGGTTGTTTTTGTGGTTGAAATTCAAGAACAATAAGGCTAGAATTCTGATTCTATTGATGAACTTGGGGATTTACCTCATGTTCATCCACCCCCATTTGAACTTGGACGAGTTGGAGAGAGCTTTTATTTTTGATAATAATGACTTGATTAATAATTTACAGCGTAAGGATGAAATTCTGCCTAGACACGTGGAGGAGATTCCTGAGGAGTTAGCAATTCAAGATCTTTTGGGTAAAATGAATTTAAAGATGAATGATATTGGTGTAAAAGAATTGCATTTGGATGATAGAAAAAGTCAAAAGATGAAGGGTCAAAGAGAATATAAAAGTTGAAGAGCGTAGTAAATTGTGATGGAAGGCTTTGGAATTTTTTTTTTTTTGCTTCTTTCTTTTTTCTTTTAGCTTTTGGTGTACTTTTTGTTTTTAATTGGTGGACTACTTGTCCCTGTACATTGTACCTTCTTTTCTCTCTATCTAATATATCTTCTTTTTTGTCAAGGAAAAAATGTGCCATTTCCTATTGTGTCTTGTTATTCCTAGTTTCCTAAAAAGGGAACGGAGACTGGAGGAGGTGATTTTCCATGGAAAATGAAGGTCCATTAATTTTCTACTTCTTCCACTGGGTGGCAGTATGATGCAGAATTTTTACTATAGATAATCTAATAAAAAGAAGCCAGCTTATATTTCATAGATCCTTGATGTATAAAGAGCAAGGAGAATCTGCTAATCATCTTCTCCTACACTGGGAATGGAAAAAGGCTACACGCAGGAGAAAAAGTTGGGAAAGGGCTGCTAGCTTGGAGGGATTTTAAGTGCAGGAAACGAGATCCCTGAGATTCCATTCATCAAGCAGTGTTTCAATCAGTTTGGCGATGGAGAAGCTAAAGCATTCGAATGAGTGGAAACCACTTCATAAAAACTGAAAAGAGGATCTCTGTCCTACACAGAGGTTCTGACTGTGATACTGTTTATTCCTTTGATGGTTGTGGGGTATAATGGTCTATAAGTACCTTCTTTTGTACAGGGATGACTCCCCCTTGGAGTTTGTTCAATTATAAAATTACTTTCATTTGTTTAAAATTTTTAAAATTTCTGGCGATGAATCGGGACAAATGCTGCAAGGAGCAATGAATTTTCAAGTTTTCCCCACAAAATTCAGTAACAAAAGCAATTGCTGAGCAGATTGGATCCCCCTTTCAGCTAAAAACCACGTAATGCTGAGTTTTTTGAACTTTATTTTGATGTATCTGCAAGAGGCATTGGAGCTTGATCTTCTTCTACTTTTATTAAAAAGGATTATTTGCGGAGCTTCAGACCCCCTAGGTAGAACAATAGTTCCTGCTGTGGAATGCTGAGCTTGGCATGCATGTCTAATCAAGTCTAAAGAAAAAAAAAATGAACTATCAAGTTTTGTGCAAAAGAAGTTTCAAAGCATGTTATGGATTTCTTGATGATTAAATGCAAGCCTTAGTGCCCTATCTTGAGGTCGTTGACCATTTATGGAGATTTTATGAAGTTAGTGCCTTAGTTTGATTCAGTTAAAGTTAATTGTGTATAGGGAAGGAAATGAAATATCTGGTTGGGTTGTGAAGCACTCTCTGCTAATTAAGACGCACACAAGAAGTCTAGAGAGAAAAAAGCATAAGAATATAAGAACTCAACAACTTTTATGGTTTGACGCAAACACAATTTATATGGTATGGCAGGGTGCCTACGTCCGTGGAGACTGCATAATTTGCACTATATTTAGAATGGAAATTGTCTTAGGTTTTCAATCCTAGGCTAGAAGTGGGTGTGTGGATAGCCCCATGAGAAAACCACAAAGTACCCTCATACAACAATTTAATGATATCGCGCCCTATCTACATGCCATCGTCCACCCTGGGTATCGTTTCTAAGTTTGAGCCGTGACTCAACAATCTCTATTTTTAGCATGAACTTCGTCTACAATACTTAACTCTCCTTTTGAATCTCTCCTAAATAACTTCGGTACTGACTGGCCAAAATTTTCTCCCTTATCTTCAAAGTTCAAATACCTTTCGCATCTCAGCAGTCATATGAGCTACCTTCCAGCAACCAGAAACCTTATTACCCTTAAACTATCAGAATTAAAACATGAAACATCAGATCCCCCTCCTCCCCGAACTAGCTTATTCTTTTTTTTCGGTTTTCTGTACCGCCTTGTAGTCCCTCTTGAAAAATAGAAACATTTTTAACATCAAAATCTTGTTTAGAAACTAAGCATTTTTCATAAAATAAAGAAAATAAATAAAAAAATTCTACCTTTATAAATGTCTTTGCTCAAATTAATAAAGACATTTACAAATCAAGTAAATGTGTATGTAAAAAACTAATTAGACATATCTTGAATTTAAGGAATTAAATTTTGAGTACAATCAAAATTTTATTCACTCCATCGCATGACCTCGCCTTTCTTCTTGGGTGACCCCTGCCGTGTCATGCAATTTATTGAGCTCAAGTCAGGATCTAGAACGGTTCGGCGTTCTAGGGGCATTCGGAGTCGTCTGAAATTGATTGCATTCAGGAGGGGGCGTTCTGTAATGCATTGATTGCGGAATCAAAGCAGCTTCTGTGATGAATTTCGAAACCTGGAGGAGCTGCTTCAGATTAGCAAAACTGGTCAAATAAAAAATGATAATCAAAATATCCTTTGACAAGCTCTCAAGAAGGGATAGCCGAGACGTGGACATCATCATTGCTCTTCTACTCCAAAAAACCCTAACCTTTTTTCTGCCCTTCTTCCCAAGTATATTTTCATATATACGCGTTTATTACATTAGAAATCTTGGATGCCGAGTATATACGTGGTTTTAATGTTGTGAATCTTTGATCCTAAGTATACTTGTGTATATATAAGTTTATAACGTTTGAAATCATGGATCCCAAGTATACGCAAGTATACTTGCGTATATACGTGTTTATAACGTTAGAAATCTTGGGTCCCAAGTATACACAAGTATACTTGCGTATATATGTGTTTATAACGTTATAAATCTCGAATCCCAAGTATACTTGCGTATATACGTGTTTATAACATTAGAATTCCTTGATCCCAAGTATACGCAAGTATACTTGCGTATATACGTGTTTATAATGTTAGAAATATTGGATTTCATGTATACTTGCATATGTACGTGTTTATGACGTTAGAAGTCTTGGATCCCAAGTATACTTGAGTGTATGCATGTTTATAACGTTAGACATCTTGGATCCCAAGTATATATGCAAGTATACTTGCATATATACGTGTTTATAGGGTTTGAAATCTTGGATCCCAAGTATACTTGCGTATATATGTGTTTAAAACTTTAGAAATCCTTTATCGCAAGTATACACAAGTATTGCGTATATACGTGTTTATAGCTTTAGAAATCTTGGATCCCAAGTATAGAAATTCCAGATTAAGGAAAGCGCGAGCACCGACTTAGTCCGGCTACCTTGTCGTTTTAAAAATATATTAAACAAGGTGTTTAAAGGAAGGTGAAGCAAGGCAGAAGAAGGATTCGTTTCTTTTGGAGTTAGGAGAGCGAGGATAAGGCCCGCGCCTCGCGTATCTGTTCTTGAGAGCATGGCGGAGGACCTTTTGATTAGCATTTTTTATTTGACCAGTTTTTTTGATCTGAAGTAGCTTTTCCAGGTTTCGAAATCTATCGGAGAAGTTGTTTTGATTGCGCAATCAATGCATTACATAACCCCACCTACTGAATGCAATCAATTTTAGACTACTCCGAATGCTCGTGGAATGCCGAACTGTTGCAAATTCTCACTTGAGCTCGATAAATTGGATGACACGTCAGGGGTCGCCCAAGAAGAAAGGCGAGGTCATGGGGTGCAATGAATAAAATTTTGATTGTATTCAAAATTTAATTCTTTAAATTCAAGATATATGTCTGACTAGTTTTTTAGAAAGACATTTACTTAATTTGTACATGCCCTTATTAATTTAAGCAAAGGCATTAATAAAGTTACAATTTTTTTATTGATTTTCTTTTTTTTTTTATGTATGAAAAATGCTTAATTTTGATATAAGATTGTGGTGTTAAAAAATGTTTTAGTTTTGAAAAGGAAGTACAAGGCGGTATAAAAAAGGAAAAAAAAAGAATTAGGTAGTTCAGGGAAGAGTGCGATATGATGTTTCGTGTTTTAATTCTGATGGATTTAATGGTAGTAAGGGTTACGCTTGCTGGAAGGCAGCACGAGAAAGGTATTTGAACTTTGAAGATATGGGAGAAAATTTTGGTCTGTCAGTTCCAAAGTTATGAAGGAGAGATTCAAAAGGAGAGCTAAGTATTGTGGATGACGTTCATGCTAAGAAGAAGGTCAATTTAGTAATGAACCCAGTAAAGGAAAGGAGTCAAAGAAAAGGGTGAACCTTTCAGATTCGGAAAGTGATTATATTAGTGAGTTTGACTTTCGCAGGGGGGTTGTTTTGGTGGTTGAGATTCAAGAACAATATGGCTACATTTCTGATTCTTGTGAGGAACTTGGGGATTTAACTTATGTTCATCCACCCCCATTGGAACTTGGAAGAGTTGGAGTGAGCTTTTATTTTTGATAAGAATGACTTGATTAATAATTTACAGCGTAAGGATGAAACTCTGGCTGGACCCATGGAGGAGATTCCTGAGGAGTTAGCAATTCAAGATCTTTTGGGTAAAATGAATTTAAAGATGAATGATATTGGTGTAAAAGAATTGCATTTGGATGATAGAAAATGTCAAAAGATGAAGGGTCGAAGAGAATTAGAAAAGTTGAAGAGCGTTGTAAATTATGACGGAAAGGCTCTGGAATTTTTTTTTTTTTGTTTCTTTCTTTTTTCTTTTTGCTTTTGGTGTATTTTTTGTTTTTAATTGGTGGACTACTTGTCCCTGCACATTGTACCTTCTTTTCTCTCTATCTAATATATCTTCTTTTTTGTCAAGGAAAAAATGTGCGATTTCCTGCTGTGTCTTGTTGTTCCTAGTTTCCTAAAAAGGGAAGGGAGACTGGAGCAGGTGATTTTCCATGAAAAATGAAGGTCCATTAATTTTGAACTTTTTCCACTAGGTGGCAGTATGATGCAGATTTCTTACTATAGATAGTCTAATAAAAAGAAGCCAGTTTACATTTAATAGATCTTTGATGTATACAGAGCAAGGAGAATCTGCGAATCATCTTGTCCTACCCTGGGATTGGAAAAAGGCTACACGCAGCAGAAAAATTTGGGAAAGGGCTGCTGGCTTGGAGGGATTTTAAGTGCAGGAAACGAGATCCCTGAGATTCCATTCATCAAGCAGTGTTCCAATCAGTTTGGAGATGGAGAAGCTAAAGCATTCGAATGAGTGGAAACCACTTTTGTTTGTACTATGTTTTGTCCATCTCCACACAACTATAAATCCAAGCTCTGAATGCCATGCTCCCAAACACAGGGTAAGAAAATTTTAACTGCTAATCATATCTTTTAGGTGGAGGGAACCTTTCCTGATGGGACCAAGTTAATCACCATTCTTGAACCAATTTCCTCTGAAGATGTAAATCTGGAGCAGGCATTTGATGGCTCTTTTCTTCCAGGTAAGGGATGAATTTAGATTGATATTAGGTTGATTTTTATAGACTGGTCTGCTCTGCCTTATGTACATTTATCTTCCTCTTGATGTTGCGGAGTTAATATTATTTTTCATCCATAGTTTCAGCTGAAGTCTTCTGTTAAGGCTTGATACACATTGTTGGACCTCAGCCTAACAGCTTAAGATTTTTGGTGAAGTGGTAATCTAATAAAATCTTTCACATAGGCCTTTCTATCCTTGTGCATACCAATGATGAAGTAAAGAAGAAGTTATGAATGATGTGTGGAATGAACAACTAGGAGAGACATAGGCTTTTTTCTAGCAAAATCTTTCACATAGGCTTTCCTATCCTTATATATACCAATGATGAAGTACAGAAGAAGCTACGAATGATGTATCGACTGATTTATCTTTCACATGTGCTTTTTTCTTATATTTGTTTACGTTTTCTCAGTTGTTGTTATTGTTTTTTGTTTTATTTTTTCCTTTTTATATTTTTTTGTTTGCGTGAGAATTCAAATTATTCTGGAGAAAGATTACTGGTATCTGTTATACAAATGTTTGTAATTTAGGCCTAAATTTTCCTTTGGAGCCTCAGCGTCACTCTATCAAATGATTTTCATTTCACTTAATCCAGTGATTGAAGACTACTTGGCCCATCTTTTTAGCTCCCCAAAATATTCATTTTTTGCTTAATTTGAGTTCGCATAAATTGGCGGAAAAGGATTCATATAGCTGACCCCACCTAGTGGGAATTAAGGGTTGGTTTTATTGTTGTTGTAGCTTAATTTGAGTCGCACAGCTTGCAATTCAGGGTTTATATAATTTTTTTTTTCCATATGTTGAGGAGAGCGTCTTTCTGTACACACAAGAAGAGTGACAAAGACCTCTAGGTGCACATTGCACTTGGTTCCCGATTGTTATACCTGTTGCCTCAAGCCAGCCAAGCACATTGGAGCTGTATGCATGCACGTGCATATATGGACTAGACATTAGTTTATTGTGCAGTGTGAAGTTCTACCTGAACTAATTCTGAAGAAACATACTTCTAAGTTTGGATGCCTTGTACTTCTTTTTTGTATCTTCTTTAGATAAATTTCTTCGTTGGGAGACAAAAACTTCTATGCTGTAATCTCATAGAGTTGAAGGCTTAAATATGTTCATGCCAACTATGTCGGTTGGCTGTAGCGATGAGATTTTAAGCTGCAGCTAGTGCAGTGAATAAATTTTTTCCTTGCATAACATCATTTAAATTTATAATCAGTAAAGTAGTTAAAATTGCAAATGCATGCATGCATTTTCTCGCCAATAGCAGCAAAAGCAACTAAAATGACATCCAATACTTGTAGTATATGTTATATTTAAATTGATTATAATTTTGTAAGATAATTTAAAGCATTATTGTGTTGTATTCTTGGATCAAAACTTGTGAATTTATATGTATTTAACCAGTTTACTAATGCAAAAAATTTATTCAATGACGTGGTGTCCATCTACATGTTGTACACCTGAATGTCACATGGAGTAAATGCCCACATATCTTTACTCTTCTACGTAGTTTATATTTTATGTACTAATGAGAACTTGTGTCTCTGTTTTAATTTGCGGTCTCCAATGAGGTTTCAGTCTTTGGACATTATTTTAATACATGTCTTGCAAGTTACAACACTGTTAATTTTTTACTTCATTATTGTTTGTTTTCCAGGGATGCATATGATCTTTATGGAGCAAGATTTGCTCTTCTCCAATTAAGCTTCCCAACATCTGGAAGAGATCATGTTAATCATGGTCACCCGTGGTGTTGAAGTGAGATATTTTGAGGTTAGAAATACAAAAGAAGACATTGGATATGTACCATCAATGTGAAATTTCCTGGCACTGGTGCTGGACTTTAGTATTTATTTTGTGTATCCAAATCGCATACTAACTGTATTTTTCCTTGGGTTTTAATTGGAATATGACGAACTAGGATAGAAACTCATAGCATATTCTGGAGTCAATTTGGGTAGCTTTTTTTGAGTATGAAATGCATTTAATGCAGCGATGATAATTGCGTGATTTCAAGCAAGTCGAGCAATAGGTTGGTTGAGGTTCATATTCATTTCTGGTTCTTCGTGGTTGTGATGAAGCTCTTAAGTTTCGGGTTCAATTGAAATCTCGAAGCTTTATGAGTATGGAAGTTTCTATGGAAATTTTGATTTGGATTTGAATAAATGATGGAAATTACCAGTAAAATGTAGTTATGAAACTTTGCAAATGTTTGATGGACATAATATTGCAAGTTTCATAGCTAATATATTATAAATTAGCTATGAGGTGCCATTGTTGTAATATAAAGTGTATTAAACATTATTCAACTAATATAAATGTAATTCATAAATTGGTTAAGTTGTATTTGTTATACAAATAAAGTTAATCTTGAAATAAATGATTAAATGAAATATTATTGCTAATATAGCTATATCTAAGTTTAATTTTTTGTATAATTTCAAAAGCCCTTGTAATGATCTTTTGTTTTAAAACAAAAGATCATTAATAGAAAATTTTCATTGTGTTTAAATCATACATTTGAATTCCAAGCAAATTTTGTTCTATAGTTAAAATTTCTACAAGTTTTGCTAAAATTTCAGGATTGCGATAAATTTTGGATAATTCATCGAAATTTTGATGGAAATATTGCAAGAGAGAAGCAACTGCCATTTCAATTTTGAAGGTGATGGAAAGTGTAAATTTTCGGCTGAAATTTTAACTATTTCATGGAAATTTAAGAACACGGTTGTCAGTTTGATCCCAAGGCATCCTTCAACTTCTGAAACTCTGATACATTTGAGAATCAAATGGATTTTTGATGGCTTCTACATCCATAAATTCAAGCAGGAAATAATGAAGTTCATGCTTAATCTGAAGCAACTAATCTTTGTTATTTTTCTTTTTTTGTGTTTTTGTTTTGTTTTGTTTTTTTTATGGGAAAACTCAGGGCTTGACTGCAAATAATGAAGTTCATGCCTTAATTGATCCTGCCTTATTCCAGCAAGTTCAGATGATGCTCAGAGATTTGAATCCCGACCAACAATGTGGGTTGTTCATCCACTTTCTCACAAGTTGGCCTTAGGAGGCAACTTCGTGAACTTCCATGAAAATATCTTTGAACTTCTTAAGTGAGACTGTTTGATTGGTTTAAAAAATATCTACTCAGCTGTTCTTTTTCCCAAGTCAAACTCTGTACCATCTTGCACAAAATGGTTGAACTCTTTGACCATTTTTGTCAAGTTTCCTTATGAACTTCTTTCTTCCATCTTTTTGAAGTTCACATGGATAAGCTTTGCATATGCTGAATTCTGTAATTTATGTTTTGTATATGGTAATTATGCTCCCCTAGTGCCTTTTAGTACTTCTCATTGTATGATTGTGCCCTAGCATTCCACAAATACAGACATCATGAAATTTGGATGTAATTTGTATGACCATACACTTGACTTCGTTAGGTTCTTAGATTTGAAAGTCTCTGATGAAACACAAATAGTTCTGCAGTTCCTTCGCCTGACAAGTTTCCCCCAATAGAAGATGGTGCAATTCCTGGTGAATTAATAGTTGGAAGTGGAGATATAGTCCTAAATCCTGGGTGGAAAGCAGTAATCCTTAAGAGTAACGAACACTGGAGACAGGCCAATTCAGGTACTGCCCTTTAATTTTTTTAACTATCCTTATTTTTGCGGCCTTTACTTTTCTCTGCAAAAAGGGTTTTGGGTCATCTCATTGAGGCAACATGACATCTGTCTGTAGTTGATTGGCATATGAGGTTGTCATAAATGAGCAGTTAATTATCAACTGAAATTATTTGATGTTTCTAACTGTTGAATTGTTCAATGTCTAATACACTGCTTTTCATTATAATTTTATTTAGAAAGATGACGGTTTTGTGGCAGCTACTATCACTTTATTGAGGTGAACCCCTATTTGGTTTTTGACCGGAGGAAGGCATATGGCATGTGGCTGAACATACCAGCAGGCACAGCTACAAGATTTGAGGTTGAACTTTGTTACCTTGAATGTCTTTTCATTTGTATTTTTATCACCCTAAATATGATGTTGTCAGGATTATTTATTTATTTATTTATTTGCTTTTTTTTGGGGGGCGGGAAGTGAGGGGGCGCTGAAAGCAGTTATGAATGATGTATATGTTTTATCATGTTTTCCTGTAGGACATAAATAGTCTACCTAGCAGGTGTATTCTCTCTTTTTTTTTTGGAAGCAAAATTTAATGGGTGTTATAGCATCATATCCTCTAAAGAATTCCATTCTTTCTTTACCCTCCTTTCTTTGTTATTTTTTCCCTTTTTCCTTCTTCTTGGTTCCTTCCGTTTTGTTTTCTTTTTGGGGGGGGGGGGGTGAGGCGTGTGGTTGGCTGTGGTGGTGTGTTTTTACATTTGTGCTGTATATTAAAATGGTTTGCTGCATTGGTGCTCAAATTTCATTAACAAGCAAGGTGATGAAGCTAATCAAAAGGCATCACCCCTTGCTTTGCAATTTGGGTTGTAGAAACATTGTCTTTGAAAGGATGTAGTTTCTAAAACAGGTTTGACATTGCTCATCGATAGAGAACAGACTAGATAGAGTGAAGTTAATAACGTTGAAAATGCCACCCTGAAAAAAAAAAAAAACATTGAAAATACCAGCTTTAACACACCATAAATGTTAAATATTGAAATGGCTTGTGATTAGATACTATTATGTAGAAGGCTAATGGAAGATGTTAGGAAAACATGACATAGCACATAGGATTTTATAAATAAAGCCTCTGATGGGAGAGAATACAATTATAATTAGTGCATAAAGCCCTTCAGTTCAAGTGGATGAATGGTTAAGCTATTGCTCAGAGGAAATACGGCCCTGGATAAAGCCCAATGTAAAGAAGGAATACCACAGCCAACCAAAGAAGCAGGGCAGGCAAGTTTTGGTGTGTATGTTGATGTTAAATTGATCTGATTTGACATATTTAATGTTGTGGATAAGTGTATTGAGGTAGATATAGTTATATATGATATAACTTTAAAATAAAACGATTTTTAGTCTAAATGGTTGCAGTATTGTGTAGCCACTCCAACTAGCTTAACAATGTCAAGGTTGATATACATTCTACTGGAATCGTTTCTTCAAATGCTTGTCTCCTATTTAGGGCTTCCTGTAGTCTCCTTATCATGTTCTGTGGGAAAAGTTAATTCTTCGAGGGAACATGACTGGCTTATGTTATGCATATTTTGCACTGGAATCTTCTCTCATATGCATTATGAAAATCATCCACAAACTGTATTGCTTATCCAGCCAGGCGAAACAAAAAGTACAATTTGTTAGGATTGGGGGCAAGCAAGAGATAAAGGGAGGAAATGGTATTGTTCATGGTCCTGTTGATGATGCCAATATCGAAACAGTGATTGAAGCTGTCCGCACAAGAAGATTTGGGAATTCTGGAGAAACAGATGCTAGGTTTAGTATTTGTGGCCTTGCATCTTTGTGCTTCCTGTTTTCTACTATATATCACATCATAAAAAATATTCCCATGCTTACTATGGAATTGCTTTTTGCAGAGAAGGTATCAGTGGAGGAGATCCTGATTTCCCGAAAACAATTTCTCGTGAGG
Organism: Malania oleifera; assembly: GCF_029873635.1. Lineage (NCBI taxonomy): Eukaryota > Viridiplantae > Streptophyta > Magnoliopsida > Santalales > Ximeniaceae > Malania > Malania oleifera. The sequence goes on from NC_080417.1 coordinate 156,679,465, forward strand.
AATATGCCAACAAGTACGGACCTACCACTGGTGACAAAATTCGGCTTGGTGACACTTACCTGTTTGCAGATTTGAGAGAGATTATGCTGTATATGGTGATGAATGTGTATTTGGAGGCGGAAAAGTTCTAAGGGATGGAATGAGGCAAGCTTTTGGCTACGCATCACATGACTGTCTTGATACCGTTATTACAAATGCTGTGATGATTATACTGGGATTTTTATAGCAGATATTGGTATTAAAAATGGTCTTATTTTTCCCCTTGGAAAAGAAGGCAATCTAGATGTCATGGATGGTGTTTCTTCTAACATGATCATTGGGGTAAGTTCTATCTCACAATGCGGTAGCTGTGGCAGTATATATGTTGCATCTTCTTGACGTCACTTATTAATAATCTTCTTAATTAGGCTAACACTGAGGTTATTGCTGGAGAGGGAATGATAGTAACTGCTGGGGCCATAGCTTGTCATGTGCACTTTTTATGCCCTCATCAAGCATATGATGCAATATCAAGTGAGCACCGACTTGTGCAGATACGTGTTTATAACGTTAGACATCTTGGATCCCAAGTATTGAAATTCCAGATTAAGGAAAACGCGAGCACCGACTTAGTCCGTCTACCTCTCCGTTTTAAGAATATACTAAACAAGGTGTTTAAATGAAGGTGAAGGCAGAAGAAGGCGTCGGGTTTTTTGGGTAGGAGAGTAAGAATGACGACCACACCTCGCCTATCTCTTCTTGAAATCTTTCCGGAGGACCTTTTGATTAACATTTTTTATGTGACCAGTTTTGCTAATGTGAAGCAGCTTTTCCAGGTTTCGAAATCCATCAGTGAAGCTGCTTTGATTGCACAATCAATGCATTACAGAACGCCACCTCCTGAATGCAATTAATTTCAGACAATTTCGAATGCCCCTAGAAGGCCAAACCGTTGTAGATCCTCACTTGAGCTAGATAAATTGGATGACACGTCATTAGTCGCCCAAGAAGAAAGGCAAGGTCATGAGATGCAGTGAATAAAATTTTGATTGTATTCAAAATTTAATTCTGTAAATTCAAGATATGTCTAATTAGTTTTTTACATAGACATTTACTTATTTTGTACATGACCTTATTAATTTAAGCAAAGACATTTATGAAGTTATAATTTTTTTATTTATTCTTTCTTTTATGAAAAGTGCTTCGTTTCGAAACAAGATTGTGGTGCTAGAAATGTTTCTAGTTTTGAAGTGGGATTGCAAGGTGGTACAAAAAAGGAAAAAAAGAGAATAAGCTAGTTCAGGGAGGATGGAGATATGATGTTTCAGTTTTTAATTCTGATAGATTTAAGGGTAATAAGGTTTATGTTTGCTGGAAGGCAGCATGAGAAAGGTATTTTGTGCTAGAGATCATGTCCAGGCTTGAGTAAAGAGCATTAAGGAGTATATGAATTTCTTTGAATACTGCTCTTTGGTGATTTTAGATTTTCCAAGAATGGAGGGTATCCTCTCGATATGATCATAAATTAAAGCAGGAATACGAACCATTGAGAGGAAGAATCTCTACTTAGATATGATCATGGTTTTGTAGAGATTTCCTCTGGAAAGGAAGGTGAACCAAAATTAGACGATTTTTATATTTTAATCACAAAGGGAGTAGTTTAATATAATTAAGTGAAAAGCTTAAATTCCTTAATGGATGCCTCTAATCTTGATTATAGCAAGAAGTCTTGTCCATTTGGAAGTGGATTTTACTTTGATATGCAATAGCCAAAGTTTTCATATTTTATCCAATCACCGTGACATAAATGCATTAAACTTGGATTGTATATCTTTCTTGAATTTTCATATTGGCTTGATTAACTCTAAGATTCTTAGTATAATGAAGAATGTGATGAATGTGTATACTAAGATATTTCATTTTAGGCATATACGACTTCCCAAGCTTGTAGTCATCGCTCCCCCTAAACCTAGGAACTAAGGAAGACTTAAATGATTATATTATTTCTATTTGAATCTGATCTTCCTTGGGTCCTAAAGGGTTTGCCTTCATGACAACCCATATCATTTCCTTGTCCATGCCGTTGGCACCTCTATGTGTACAATTACATCAAATGTGCCCTTTTATTTTACAAAATAAACATGTTTTGTATATTCGTGAACAAATGTGCTTACTAATCTTTTGTTTGCTTGATAAGGCATGAAAATGATAGAGAGATTTATGGGATGATCTTGAAACCTTTTTGAAAAGATTTTTCTTTTTATCTCCAAAGAGTTTATTACGATTGTTCTTTTCACCTTTGGCTTTTGGTGAACATTCTGAATCATCTCCCTTTAGGCAAAAAATTTTCAATATTTTCTTAATCTTTTTCTTCTCTAGGATAACATGAAAATATTTTAATTTCTTTAATTGTTTAGTTACCCTGTTTGTTTCATTTTTCATAAATACTTTCTTTTAGACAACACGACTAGAATTTTATGTTTTTTAAATGATTCAGTTTCTAGTTTGTTACAAGAAGACATGCTAGCTTTATTCATTTCAGCACATGGTTCATCATTGGATTTAAAACAATTATTATGTGGATCATTACATGTTTTGCCAACAAATTTATCACAAGGAATATCAGATGATTCATTAAACGATATATCGCAATATTTTTCACGAGAATCATCATATGCATCATTAACAGATTTATTACAAAACTCAATAGATGATTCAGTATATGATATAACACAACATTTGACACAAGAATCATTAATTGAACTAGAGTGAGAATCATATACCTCCTTTACTGTTAATGCAATTTCTTTATGATTTACCATATCCAGATCATTTGAGCTTGACACTTTTGGGAATATGGTCACCTTTTCCTGGGATTCACCATATTTCTTTTTAAGTTCTTCCTTGATTTCCTGTACACTTTCACATGCCATAATCTCAAGAAAAATATTAGACTCTAAAGCATAGCATAATATATCAATGGTGTTAATATTAATCATATTAAGATCATTTTCATTTATTTGTGCACATCTTCCTTTAGCAGTCACTAGCCAAGTCCTCCAGTCTATAGATTTTATAAATACGCTCATCCTTATTTTCCAGGTGGTGAAATCAACACCACAAAATACAGGAGGCCTAGAGGGTGATTGTTACTCGCCAAATGGGGATACACCAAAATGAGCCATCTCGATTTTTTGCAAAAATGTTAAGTCAATGCTACGAGGCTCTGATACCAATTGTTGACTTTGGTGTATTCCCAAGAGGGGAGGTGAATTGGAAATTTAAAATTATTTATTCCTAGGTATAAAATCAAAAGTTCCCTTGATAGCATATGTGATAATGAGGACTTACCTAAGTGCAAGTGCAAGGACCTAGGGTCTTTCTAAGGTCGTTTTTGAGCTTACGATTCCTATATGCATGATGTGCACCAATTATTATAGTTCGATTCTAATTTAAATATTACAGACCCAAAATGAAATTAGTATAGATTACAACACATAAATATGTTGGGTCTTCATTTTCTTCAAGTCAGTGCATGTCGTCATATAATCTCGTCAATATGATCCTGCACACAAATTTGACAGACATTAAATACAGGAGTATTTGTCATAATCAAAACAGGGTATGACTTATAAGGTCATAGTCTCCTCCTTTTTGATGATGACAAATACATCATGTAAAAGTGGGTACAGCCAAGAAAGACTCCCCCTGACAATATACATGATGAGAATGTTAAAGATTTTAAAAGATCAAACATTTTCTCAAGGTACCCAATTTTGCTAAGGGGGCGAATGTTGACTCTATGAGTCCTTCTCGTTCTGATTATGACAAATCCAATGGTTCTTACCTGTGCACTGAGCTCTTGAAACAGGATCATCCTTTGCATGCACTGAGGGTAGGAGCACAAGGGAGTCATAAGAAGCGCAAAGATCACATCACATATGGCATTTGAAGAGCAAAGAGATTGAGGAACAAAAAGAATGAAAACCTTTTGCTTATTGTATTTGCATTTATTCTTTTGGGTCTGTAATATTTAATATGGTTTGTAATAATGCATCTGCATGCATGATAGGGTTTAAATGCTCAAAAACCTTAGACAAGATGATCAACTAACGCCAAGTTTTTAGGCTAAAATTAAAAAAATCTAGACCTTAGAAAGACCCTTAGGTCCCTACACATTAATTGCACAAATTCCCCCTAAACTCATATGTCATCAGGGATGTATTTAAAATAAAATCTGGACCTTTTAAGGGATTCCGATGACCGAACCTTGGTGTTGAAAACGTCTCAGTTGATCGAACGTAGGAAAAGTTAAATTGTTGCCTGAAGTTCGGGTGACCAAACCAAAATGAATTGAGTGTTCTTGGTCGACCGAACTTATACTAAGAACTTTTCCAACTACCCAGGCACCCGAACTTCATGTTCAAAATACCCTTGGGCGATTGAATTGGCAAGTTTGGCAGACCGAACTTAAAGTCAGGTGATCGAACCTCGAGCAGGTTGGAAAATTACCTTGACTTTAGCCACCAGAAGTTCTCACCGGGCACTCGAACTTCAAAATTTTCTTTTCCTGTTATGAGTGTTCGGGCGACCGAAACTCTCGGGTTGCCTTATTTTTACTACGACAATCACTACAAAAAAACTAGTTTTTAGTAACAAATTTATTAGTGACAGATCAATTTCGTCACTAAAAGTGAGTATTAATGACGATTTTAGTAACCGTTACTAATATGATACTATTAGTGACGAAATGAATCTGTCACTAATAAATTCATCACTAAAAATAGAAAAAAAAAAATCACGAGAAAACATTTTTCGTGTAGAAATTATCCCTGAAAAATACTAGTGACGATTTCTGCGATATTAGTAACGAATTAAATTTGTCACTAAAAGATATTCATTAGTGACGACTAAATAACCATCACTACTATAATTTTAAAAAATATAAAAAATTTTGTTATAGAGTAGTAGTGACGAATTTGTATATTCGTCACTATTGGCCGATTATTAGTGACGAATTTAGTAACCGTTACTAATATTTCTCTTATTTAAAAAAAATAAAAAATTTTATTTCAGAGTATTAGTCACGAATACACAAATTCGTCACTATCGGCCCCTTATTAGTGACAGATTTGAGAACCGTCACTAATACTTCCCTTATTTAAAAAAAATAAAAAAAAATTGTTTCAAACTATTAGTGACGAATTTGTATATTCATCACCATTGGTCCCTTATTAGTGATAGATTTGAGAACCATCAATAATACTTCCCTTATTTAAAATAAAAATAAAAAAATTTGTTACAGAGTAGTAATGACGAATATACAAATTCGTCACTATTGGTCGATTATTAGTGACGGATTTAGAAACCGTCACTAATACTTCCCTTATTTTAAAAAAATAAAAAATTTTGTTTCAGAATATTAGTGACGAATATACAAATTCGTCACTATTGGCCCCTTATTAGTGATGGATTTGAGAATCGTCACTAATACTTTCTTTATTTAAAAAAAATAAAAAAAGTTTGTTTCAGATTATTAGTGACAAATTTGTATATTTGTCACTATTGGCCGCTTATTAGTGACAGATTTGAGAACCGTCACTAATACTTCTCTTATTTTAAAAAAATAAAAATTTTTGTTAGAGAGTATTAGTGACAAATATACAAATTCGTCAATATTGACCCCTTATTAGTGACGAATTTGAGAACCGTCACTAATACTTCCCTTATTTAAAAATAAATAAAAATTTATTAAACACTATTAGTGACGAATCTTAAGTTTGACACTGAAAAATCACATGCGGATTCCCCAATCTGCAGATTGCTTTCCCTCCAAGGTTTTTATTTCCCTCAATTTCTCAATCTCCCCCTCTCTCGATCTTCGTTTCTTCAGTTTTTCTCTCTGTCTCTCCATCTCTCAATCTCTCCCTCTCCCGATCTTCGTCTCTCCGGTCTCTCTCTTTGTCTCTCTATCTCTCAATCTCTCCCTCTCTTTGGTCTCTCTGTATGTCTCTCCATCCCTCAATCTCTTCGGTTTCTCTCTATTAGTCTCTCCATCTCTTTGTCGCCGCTGCCGACGCTCTGGGTTCGTCACCTTCGCCGAGGAGATCAACCGCCGGATCCAGCCTTCAAGGTATGTGTCTGGGATTGCTCAGAATTTGTTTTTTGTGTTTTTAATTATAAAAATGTCACATTCTTTTTATGAATTTGAAAACTCGAAAGTCATATTTTCATTATTGTTATAAATTCTAACTCTTGTTTTGCATATTGAAGTATGGAATTTGAATACTAGATTTCAATTTGTGAATATTATATATAAAAGTTATTTTAAATTCATAGAAATTCAAGCTAAAAGATAAGCTAAAATTTTTATAATTCTCTAAAAATCTAAAACTAATAAAAAAATTGCAATTAAATGGACCCATAAGCAATCTAAAAACAATTAAAATATGATTTTTGACCTTTTTGTACAAACTTTAAAATTTAAGATAAGCCTCAAATTGATAAAAGAACCACCTTATGTTTGTAAGTATGGATTTTGGGATTTAGATTTGAATTTATTTGAATTTAGAATAAATTTAATAAAATTTTAATATTTTAATATTATGTTTTATTCAAATTTACACATACTCGAATCTAGGTGAGTTTGAATTGAGTTGGGCCAAGTTATAATGAGTTTTCCCACCCAATCAAACTTGCCAAGACTTTAAGGGTGCATTTGTTTATGAGTTAGTCTTGATTAACATGCTTGGGAGAGGCTTCTTAAATGCCAACCACGAGGTAGAATTAGGTGATCTCCCCTTTACTCCCCATTGATCAACTTAAGTTGAGGATACCAATGCCTAACTTATTCTTTATAGATTGTAGACCAAGTATGAGACGAGATACTACTTATCCTATCTTATTAGTTTCAATACTATTCTGCTTAATTCAATCTTATAGAACCTTAACATGCAAAACATGCACTCACATCATATTGTAACTAAAACTTTAAGGGACAAATGCTTCGTTAAACCGGCCCAAATCTAATTATGGACAAGTTTTTCTCTCACACAATTAGTTTTATGATTTGTTTAGGGAATGAAAAATGACAGCATAAAGAAAGACATCTTATAGAGATATAATAAGTTAGCTTAATTGCTTGCAAAAAAGAAATGTATTGTCATTATAAAATGAATAACTACGCGTATGAGTTTCAAGTACTTATTTGAGTGTTTTTTTTTTTGACAAATTATTATTGTAACGACCTACTTAATTAACTGATTTTTTTTTTAAAACACTGTAGCAATTAATATACTATGATACCACTATATTAACCTAAGCAGCGAGAAGCAAAATCATATAAACATAACCATAACTATTATATACAATATAGAGCCAATATCACTCTATACCAGAGTACTACATGTTTTCCCCAATATAAACATATGTCTGAATTCCCCAAAATACCCTCAACTAGCTAGGGTAATACAAAACATTCTAAAAAATGATACTCACTCTCTAACAGGGCTCTACTGACGCCCCTCTATTTGCGAGTCTGGTCTGCTCGCCTACTTGGATCACCTGAAAAATATTTCAACACTGGGATGAACCAACGCTCAGTAAGAAGAAATATGTTATTACTAGTGTGTGGCAAATGAGCTAACAATATTATGCTAAATCTGATTTCATATAAACATGTATAACTGGATATGTTAAGTACAGTATAAGTAAGAAAATGCATCCCCTTTCCATGTTGCTTAATGTAACAATATTGTAAGTTATAACTCAAAATACTTCTAGTGTACATAGGTAGGATCCCCGTTTCTGTAAATCAATACGTAAGTAATAGTAATTGAAACTATTCCCTGTGGCTATCTGTGTCATGACATGCCCCTCATGACGAGGTTGTGAAGCCCGTAGGTTGGATTTACCCTGGTTGGCCAACCAGGAATAAATCACCGAACTCCGTTAGTCGACCTGTCCACCTCAACCCATATCTAGATGGGGAGCCTAACCTCTTCAAGGGCCTAGGTGGTCAACTTTACCACATATTATTTGAATAGGTGGTTGTACTCATAAAGTAACATAGTTTCTGTAGCAACGGTAACGTGCTCTGTAGCTGCAAGTCCAACAAGGTATGATATCATATAATATATTTCTATACATAACTAACTGATTTACCATGATTCTGAAGTACTGAAATAACCATGATGCTGCATAACGTACTGAAATATGAATAAGTATAACATGGAACTGCATATTCGTAATACTGGAATTCATATAATCACGGTACTGAGATTCATAAAATCATGGTACTGAAATATCGTAAAATCATGGTACTGAAATCCACAAAATCATGATACTGAAATTCGTATAACCATAATACTGAAATTCATAAATCAGGAAACTAAATTCGTAAAACATATCCCCATACATACACATAATCACAAGCCACACCATACTAAAATACATAATTTTCGTAAATAAAATAAACTGTATAATATTTAGAAATTTCCTAGAATAGCATATTTCCCTTACCTTAACTTTGAAAAGCCCCTAGGGAATACAAGCCTAACACTCGCAGGGCCTTCTACAAAACACCCTGAAACCAACATATGCCAGAACATAACATCAGTATTTTTCCGCTTATATCATTTCCTATAACTGCCATAAATCCAAAAATTAGCTAAAATGTCTTACCCTAATTTTGGGATGAAATCAAACTCTATTTTCCCGACGATCCGCTCCGGCAGATTCCTAGAGAACTCCGCCAGGAGCGTTGTGGTAGCTTCAGATCGTCGATTCGGCAACTGGTGGGACCGGAATCGAAGAGAGAAGGGAGAGGGAGTCGTAGGAGAGAGAGAGAAGAGAGAGAGAGAGCAGCGAGAGAAATGTGATAAAATCATGGCTTTCCACTATTTATAGGGCCAGGTTCGTCGACGATTCCCTGTGTTCGTCGACGATCCCTTCACAAAATTCGTCGATGAGACCCTATGTTCGTCGACGAAATTCAGAGTAGCCCAAACCGTCTCTCGGTATTTTCTTGTCGACGATGCCCTGTGTTCGTCGATGAAATTCTAAAGACCTTCGTCGACGAGACCCTGTGTTCGTCGACGAAGCTTGGCAATTTTCTGAAAATTATGATTATTTAATATTATCTCCAAAATGCAATGTCGTCGACGAACACGAAGCGTTCATCGACGAAGTTTGCGGCCTCCTTCTGTTTCTAGTTCTATTTCTCTCCCTCTTATTATTACTAAAATGCTGTTATTTATTTATTTATTTATTTTTTTGGGTCACTACAATTATACTTTATAAACTTTGTGATTATATTCTCATCCTATCATTATAAACTTTGCTATTATATTCTCATCCTATCATATTTCGCGAACCAAAAAAGAATTTTAGATTGTGTTTGGTAGTAGGGCTTACTAAATTTCACTCAGTTTTCACCGATCCAAATTTAAGGATTCAAAACTATACTCCCAAATATAAAGGGTGTCCCTTGATCATAAAACTTCCTACTTTGCGAAAGTAGGAGAAGAGTTATCATAGTATATGCAACCTTACTTATACTTTTATGCAGAGAGATTGCTTCTTTGTGAAAACTAAGGTGTAGTCCCAAGAGTGGGGGTAAATTGGGTTTTAAAATTTTTTTTAATTTTTTTAATTTTTAATGAAGTTTTAACCTTTTATTGATTTGTTCAATACACAACAAAAGCTTAATTCTTTTATTCAATCCAAAACGACAACACAAATAAGCAATCAATCAACCACTCAAACCAATCAATCACAATATAAGTAACCAATCAATATATGCTTTGCAATTCTTTTGCCAATTCTCAGCTTTCCAAGAATTCAAGATATTTAGTTGTATGCAGCCCTGTGTGTATGGTTATTTGATTCAAGCCCTGTAGTGAATGTAATTGGCCTTTCAATTTGATAATCAATATAACAACTGCACTCTTTCAAAAATTTAGAATTCAAATAAACCTTTAGTTAATAGGTTTTGAATTGTTAACCAATCAATGTACTCCCTTATGGTTTCCGCAAAGTATTGATCAACCAACGTACTCCCTTTTGGTTTTCGTAAGCCCAAAAACAAATTAAACTTTAGTTGATTTAATTTCCAAATCACGTAGTGTATATGAATATGAAAATTAAATCATCCATGTAGTTTATATGTTTACTGAAAATTAAAGAGAGTGAGGGAAAGAAAGTGACATCGGGATTTTTATGAGGTTCGACACTCCTAGCCTACGTCCTCGCCTTTGGCAAACCACCAAAGGATTCCACTAAACCAATTCCTTTCCAGGCAGAACAACATCGTTACAAGCGATACCCCATGCTCAAACACTCCTTCACTAGGCTAGAGCAACGCCTCTCCAAGAGATATCCCCTCGCTTGGTCCAACGATCCAAATAACCTTGAACCGTATATATCTACAAGAAACAAATCAAATAGATGTGCAAAGAATGGTCTCAGATAGAGCTGATTTGTACAATTGAAAAACTAATATACTTCAATTAAAAAACATCAAAGGAATGAAGCAGGAAGCTCAATATTAATATCATCGGTTTCCTTCTCTTGAATGTAATCAATAATTATGTTTGTAAGGTTTAGAGAAGATGTGAAAAGCTCAGAGATTTCTTATGAAATTCGCAAGCAAGTCAGAGCTTAGAGCATATAGCAAGATAGCTTTGAGTGAGAGAGCTTTTGAAAGATTGTTCAATGCTTGTTGTTGTTTTTGAAGATTAAACCATGTATTTATAGACTTGAAATCCTTCTTCAATGTGCTGCCCAAGTTTACTTGGAGTGCCCCCCAAGTTTCCAAAAAGAATAGGGCTCAAGTAATTTAATTTTAAAATCAAGTACTTTTAAAAAATCTGCATGTTGCCGAACTTTAGTTGCCTGAAGTGCAACTTCAGTCTCTTGAAGTCACTACAGTAGCTTGAAGATACAGGGTCAGGCGCCTGAAGACATGCTGCCTGTTTTAAATTTATTCAGAAAAACTTTGGTTGTAATAACCTAAGAATTTCTACAGGACTTGTTGACGAACACAGGAGTTTCGTCAACGAGGGCTCTTCAAGATCTCATCGACGAAGACCCATCTCGTCGACGAGAAGATACTGAGAGAGGGTTTAAAGCAGACTGGAACTCATTAATGAGGGTGCAAGTTCGTCAACAAACTATCTATAGGACTCGTCAATGAGGTGATGTGTCTCGTCGACGAATCCCGCCCTATAAATAGCCGAAACTCGAATTTTTAACCAAAATCTTCAACGTAGAACCCTTCTCACTCTCTCCTATAACCCCTTTCCCTTCTCTCTTCGATCCTGGCCCCATTTCTCACAGGATTGAAGATATGAGGCCACCACGATGCTCCTAGCGAAGTTCTCTATAAGTCTGATAGAGCAGATCGTGGGGAAAGTTGGTTTGAAATTCATCCTAAATCCAGGGTAAGGTATCTTATTCAGATGATGCCTTGTAGTTATAAGAAATGTTATAGGTAAGAAAATACTGATGTTTTGCTATGGGGGATATTATTTTCAAGATGTTGAGTTAGGAACCCTGCGGGTATATAGCCAGAATTTTATAGGGGCTTTTCAAATTTAAGGTAAGGGAAATATGCTATGCTAGCAATTTTTAATATGTATACGGAAGATTATGAAAGTGTATTTACAAGCATGTATATCATATTATTTTGCAAAGAATTATGAATATTACTTTTATAGCAGAATTACAGAAATTGAGCATGAGACTGTATTTATTCAAATGTGTGGCATGAGTTTATTACAGTACAATATATATAGATTTTACAATATTACAGATATACAGATATTCAGATATTTCATAATATTAGAAATGAATGAGACTTACAGTATTTCTCAGAAAACATGATTTCTAAACCATAACATTCAGACAGTTTATTCAGACAGATTATACAGTGATAGCAAGATGCTACAACAAATATACAGAGTATGTAGATATTATATACAGAGCACCCATATACTATATATAGAGCATACATATATTATATACAAAATATAAAGATATTATATATAGATATTTTATACAGATATTTTAGATAGTACAGACAGAAAGCACAGATGATACAGATAGATAATATATATATTTCAGTCAGATATCTTAGATAATATAGTTAAGAAATATAGTGTTATGGTTGTTTTTGAAATCATGTTAAAAGTAGCAAGATTATTATATATTTATATATGTATACAATATTACACAATTACAGACCCCTGTGGATATTATAGACATAGATATACAGTAGAGCATGATACCGTTGCTAGTTTCAGACACATGTAACCACATGACTCAAATAGCATGTGGATTCCATCTAACTGTGCTAGGAGAGATTGCAGTCTCCCCAACACATTGGGTTGAGGTAGCTGGTTAGGCGATGACAGAGGTTTGATACAGCTCGGAGAGATTGCAGTGGGCTAGGATCTTCATAGATCATTACAGATTGACAGATGTACAGATATAGATTGACTTGCCTGGTAGGCCAACCAATGTAAGTCTAGCCTACGGGCCGCACAACCCTATCATGAGGGGATATATCATGATATACAGATCCCAAGGTATAGCAGAAGTTCCTATGTACAGATATATCACACAACATCAATTTATGTTATTATACTAGCAGTACCTTCAGATAGCAAACTCAGATACACAGTTATATTTTAAAGATTACATGATAGATAGATATATTCTGTACAGTTTATCAGTTTTCTTATATTACAGTATTATTTTAGTATTTTAACTATTTAACTCAGCTGTCACACACTAGTAATAGCATATTTTCACTTACTGAGTGTTATCTCATCCTCGTGACTTACCATTTTTTAGGAGATCTAGCTAGGCGAGCAGATTAGGCTCGCGGGTAGAGGTTGACTTGAGTTGCCTTGTGGGAAGATTAGGTATTTTTGAGATAACAGTGTTTTGGGATAGTTTTCAGATCATAGAGACGTCACTTGGTATTTTGCATTGTAAATATATTTTAGAGTTCTATAGTTTTTTGGTATTGTATTATATATAGCAGTTTCCAGTGTTGTTTACCGCTACCTAGTTTTGTATGATATACAAAGTATTCCCCAGTGCTCCTTTGGGCCTGGGATGTTACTAGTAGTATTTTAGACAGATGATATTAAAATATAAAAAAAAATGTTGAATAAATAGCAGGTCGTTACAGTTTGGTATCAGAGCTTAGGTTGCTAGTTTTTGTAGACTCTAGAATGCAGCGGGTACAATACTAGAAAATAGGAAAAGTATTTGAGGATTTGTTTTGTGGTCCGAATATCGGATTATCGTGGTAGTTTTTGTGTTTTTCCTAGGATGACGATTTTAGGAAAATCATAGTAAACTATCAACAAGTCGTGTGTTTGGGTCGCAGGATTGGATTTTGGGGTAGGAACAAGGGAAATAGTTGACAGTGAATTTGAGGTTTCAGTTGGATGAAGTAAAGTAGATCTGTATAGGATTTTAAAATAGCATTTTGTGTATTTTCAAGATGGATCCGAGTAGCAGTGGCACAAATCCTGGAGGTGACAAACCAGGACCCTCCAGTATGGGAAGTGGAGATACAGATGTTGTACTGCGCAGCATCACCAGTAGGTGATGGCTGAGATGGCAAAGAGTGGAGGAGAGGGTGGCTGCACGATCGAGCAGTTTATGCGGATGAGGCCTTCTTCTTTTTCTGGAGGACCTGACCCGATTGTGGCTGAGAATTGGGTTCAACATGTTGAGGAGATTTTAGTAGTACTGGCATGTACAGATGAGCAAAAAGTGGCGTTTGTGTCATTTAAGTTGATAGGAAAGGCAAAGCGCTAGTGGAGGTCAGCGCGTTTGATTGAGGGGCAGAGGCCAGATCCAGTGCCAGTATCTTGGAGTCGGTGCAAGGAGTTATTCTTCGAGCGATATTTCCCTGCTATCGTTTGGAGCACGAAGGCAGCCGAATTCCTGCATTTAGCTCAGGGGCAAATGACAGTGTCCCAGTATGCTGCCAGATTTATTGAGTTATCACGTTTCGCCCCACGTTTAGCACCATATGAAGAAAAGAAAGCCAGAAAGTTCGAAGAAGGCCTGAGACAGAATTTGTTTGAGCAAGTTATTGGCTTCCAAGCTTAGAAGTTTGCTGAGGTAGTGGATAGAGCTGCTATCATTAAGAGTGGTATGTAGAGAGGTGTTGCAGCTCAAGGTCAGAGGAAAAGGTCTGCGCCTCAAGATTTACAGGTGAGCTCTAGCAGAGGGCCATGGAGAGGAGATCGCTATGGAGGTGGTCAGGGACGGATGACGGGCCATGGTGGTTTTCAGGGTGGACGGGCTGCTCCTACCTATCCTAGATGTGGCCGCAGACATCAAGGTGAATGTAGGATGGGTGAGAACGTCTACTGCAGATGTGGGAGACCTGGGCACCGATCGTGGTCATGTTAGGGATTGCCAGCTCAGGCACCAGCTCTCAGACCATACTGGGGTGGTTATCAGGTGCCCCATGGAGGACAGCAGAGCAATACTACACTGGCGAGAGTGTATGCATTGATGCCGGATGACGCCGATGCAGCTGGAGACGTAGTTACAGGTACCCTTACTGCTTTCTCATTTATAGATATTGTTTTATTTGATACAGGTGTCACCCACTCTTTTGTTTCTGCGGTATATGCTAAGTTAACGGGGTATGAGGCACAATTGCTAGATATAGGGTTGGCTGTAGCCACGCTGATTGGGTCAGTGGTGAGATGTAGAAGGGTCTCAGGAGATTTCCAGTAACTATTCAGGGAAAGATATTGCCAGCTGATTTGGTGATATTAGATATGCGGAGGTTTGACATCATTTTGGGTATGGATTGGTTGACAGATAATCATGCTAGTATTGACTGTCATTTGAAAGAAGTTGTAAAGACCCAAACCTGCACAAGTAGGATTCGTCGACGAAGGATCACATTCATCGATGAATTCCTTAAGAGCCTCGTTAGTGAAATTCAGAGCCTCGTCGTTGAGAAAATGCTGAGAGGTTTCAGGGGTTCTCGGGAAATCCTCGTCGATGAAATTCAGGGCCTCGTCGACGAATTTTGTGGTGGATTCATCGACGAAAATGCCGCCTCGTCAACGAATTGGACCAGGTCAAAGGCCCTATAAATATCCTTAGTGAGTTGCTTAAAGGCTAAGTTTCATTCAAAACGCTTTCTCCCTCTCTCTCTAAGTTGCGAATCTCTCTCTCTCTCTGGGATTCTTCGTTGTTCGTCGTCCGTTTCCAAAAACGGAGGGTACTGCATGCATTAGAAGAGAAAACTTTACACTTCTAGTGGATCGAATCGTCGTTTTAAAGAGTTTCGATTTTTCCAAAAATCAAGGTAGGAATCTAATCCTAGTTTTGATTGGATATTTGGATAGCAATAGAAAACATAGTAAGGTTATGTTCTGTGATTTTAGGTTTTCGGGATCTCAAGTTGTCGATTTGGACCATTTTCGTACGAAATTTCATTTCAAGTATAAGGTAAGGGGAACTTGATTACCGCAGTTATTTTGGAAAACTAAACCGCTAAAAAGTTAGTTTATGTTATTATGTATGATTTAACTGTTTGTTTGTGAAATTCTACTAAGTAGAAATGCCAGTATGATGATTTTACGATTTTTGGTAAAAACGAGGATTTCGACATGTGATCTCCAAATTTTACAAACATCATTTATTTGTGTTTATACTATAGTAGGATAGGCTCAAATCCTTTATTTATTTAGTTAAACTATTTATATTGAATTTCTATCATTTAGCGGGTTTTTAAGTAAACTTGTGTGATATATGTTGAAATGGAAATGAATGGAATTTTCTATACTACCGATATAGAATATGGGAACAAAGTTCCAAATTTATTATACTGAGAATGTGATAAACGGAGGTCGGTGATACACCGAACTGAATCAGTAAACAAAGAGGGGTAAATTGAGTGGAAAGACGCCGGTTTGAACCCAATGCTATTATTTGAATTTGTGAAAAATACTGGAATTGCGCAGGTTACCATATTTGTATAAATTGAATTTATGATACATAGAACCACAACTTGAGAGTCCCGAGAGGGTTGAAAAATACCTTCTTTGCAGGGTTGAAATAAACTACCGCCATATGATACGACGCGATATTGTAGCTAGATGTACACGTGCAACCACACGTACTAAACGATGTGGGTACCAAGATGGTCGGCTAGCAGGGTGAAACCATTGGCTGATATTGGGTCAATGGAGGCAGTCGGATCGTAAGTAGGTACTCGACAGTGTCTGCACGAACAGGACATTGGACGAGTACCAGTGCACAACCTGGGCCACGGGATAAAATTGGTTATAGGGATATTTTGCTGTTGGTCATCTGATAAATCATTAATGGTCGAAAGACAGATGTGAGAATTTCGTAATATGAATAATGATATACCTGATGCATTACTGTATTGGAAATATTTGATTTATATTCCAGATGTTGAATGAAAATATGCATGTATGCAGTCACACACTGTTGTAACTCCTTCTTCCTTACTGAGAGGTGTTTCACCCTAGTAGCTAAAGGGACTGGCGAGATTATTTTGGTTAGCTTACGTAAGCATCTAAATCTTGTATTAAACTTAAGGAAGATCCTTTTTGGAGGGTTGTAATATGACAATTACTCAAGTCCGAATTATGTAATTTATGGATGTATTAGTAAACTCTGGTATAAGTCTAGTAGAAATCACAATGGATGTTTATGTTTTTCCGCGATATTTACATCATTATTATGTATGTTTTACACCCGTATGTCCCTGTTTAGGGCGAGTTGTTTTCATATCTTGAACAGGTATAGGTATGTGATATATGTAAGTGACACCTAGGTCCGTATAAAGGGCCAGGTCATTACAGAAGTGATTTTCAGACATCCAAGCGAGCCAGAATATAGATTTCTTCGTTCGTGGGTACATTCTTCGCCACAGCTATCGTTAGCTGTTCAGGTGAGAAAATTGATCCAATATGGCAGCCAGGGATTTGTTGCTTACATCAAGGAATCGCCAAAATAAGAATTGAAATAAGTTGATGTCCCTATAGTTAGAGAATTTTTAGATGTATTTTAGAAGAATTACCTGATTTGCCACTATACCGTGAAGTTGAGTTTACGTGGATCTTCTACCATAGTCAGCGCCAGTATCTAAAACTCCTTATCGGATGGCCCCAGCTGAGTTAAAAGGACTGAAGGATCAATTGCAAGAATTACTGGATAAATGATTCATCAGACCTTGTGTGTCGCCATGGGGAGCACCAGTCTTATTTGTGAAAAAGAAAGATGGTACCATGAGGATGTGTATAGATTACAAGAAAATAAATAAATTGACAATTAAGAATAAATATCCTCTTCCCAGAATTGATGATTTGTTTGATCAACTCCAGGGGACCCAGGTTTATTATAAAATCAACCTGCGGTCAAGTTACCATCAGGTAAAAGTGAGGGCAGAGGACGTCTCGAAAATGGCGTTTCATACGAGATATAGGCATTACAAATTCTTGGTGATGCCATTTGGGTTGACTAATGCACTAGCGGTATTTATGGATTTAATGAACCCCGTGTTCCATCAATACTTAGACCAATTCGTAGTTGTATTTATTGATGATATACTGGATTACTCAAAGATTTTTTAGGAGCACAAGCATCATTTAAGGCCTGTATTGCAAACATTGAGAGAGAGAGTTATATGCAAAGTTCAAGAAATGTGAATTCTGGCTGAAACAAGTTTCTTTTCTCGGCCATGTGATCTCTGAGGTAGGCGTATCTCTCGATCTGAGTAAGATAGAGGCAGTGGTAAATTGGATGAGGCCAGGAAATATTCAAGAGGTTAGGAGTTTTCTAGGTTTAGCAGGCTATTATCAGCGCTTTGTGAATGGTTTCTCCAATTTGTCAAGTCCTTTGATGCGACTTACGAGGAAAAATGTAAGGTTTGAATGGACTGATGACTGTGAGCGTAGCTTCCAAGAGTTGAAGTAGAGGTTGGTTACAACCCTAGTATTGGCTATTCCATCTAGAGAGGATAGGTTTGTGATATACAATGATGCGTCCCTAAAGGGGTTTGGGTGCGTATTGATGCAGCATGCTAGAGTTATTGCATATGCTTCTAGACAGCTTAAAGAATATGAGAAGAATTACCCTGTGCATGATTTGGAGTTAGCTGCAGTGGTGTATGCTCTTAAAATCTGGAGGCATTATCTGTATGGTGGGAAATGCGAAATCTTCATGGATCATAAGTGTTTGAAATATTTCTTCACCCAGAGAGAATTGAACATGAGGCAAAAAATGTGGTTAGAACTTATCAAAGATTATGACTGTACTATTAGTTACCACCCAAGGAAAGCGAATGTAGTGGTAGATGCTCTGAGCAGGAAGTCAGTAGAACCAATACTAGCAGCCATAGAGATTCAGCACCTGATCCTAATGGATTTGGAGAGACTCAGTATAGATTTGGTAGAGGATAGTCCACAAGCTTTTGTTGCTAGCCTAGTTATACAACCTACCCTATATGAGAAAATTAAAGTAGCTCACGGTGATAATGTAGAGTTGGCGGAGGTTATGGCTAGAGTAAGGGATGGTCAGGGAGAGGAGTTTAGCATATCAGATGACGAACCCCTGCGGTTCTGTACCAGGCTTTGTGTTCCTGCAGATACTGAGATCAGAAGAACTGTATTGGAGGAAGCTCATAGATCCCTATACACTGTTCATCCGAGTAGTACTAAAATGTACAGGGATCTGCGAGAGTACTTTTGCTAGAGTGTGATGAAAATAGAAATTGCCGAATTTGTATAGCAGTGCTGGACGTGCCAACAAGTTAAGGCTGAGCACCAGACACCAGTAGGACAGTTGCAGCTGTTGTTTATTCCAGAGTGGAAGTGGGGCCACGTTTCTATGGATTTCGTTATGGGGTTACCACCAGTGCGGCAGGGATTGAATGTCATTTGGGTAGTTGTTGATCGTTTGACGAAGACTGCCCATTTTATCGCTATTAAAGTTGGCTATTCTATGGACAGATTGGTAGAGATATATGTTTAGGAGATAGTTCGCGTCCATGGTGTACCAGTATCCATAGTTTCAAACTCGGATCCTCGATTTATTTCGAGATTTTGGAAAAGTTTTCAAGAGGCTATGGGTACACAGTTAGCATTTAGCACTGCTTTCCATCCCCATACAAATGGTCAGACTGAGAGGAAAATTTAGACCTGTAATTAGGAATAGCTTCCCAAGAGGGGGGGTGAATTGGCTTTTAAAACTTTCTTTTTAGTTCTTTTTAAAGTCCTTAACTTCTTTTAATATTTAACCAATTCTTTGACTTGTTTATCTATTTTTTCAATCAAACAATAACTTGGTTTCTCTTAAACAATAAACAAGACTGCTAATAAAACATTCAATCTTTAATCACACAAATAATTAAACTAGTCAAGCCTATCAACCACAATGCTCAAACCAACAACCAATTTGATTGCCAAATATAAATTCACTTCAACACTATTAAATTGATGAAATCATTCAAGATTTAGCACTTTTTGAAATATAAACACAGTTCACTCAATCTCAAGCTTTATACCATACAATGACAATATATTAATGGTGTATGTAACTTTCAACTTTTGTATTGTATTCAACCCTATAGTAAATGCGAGTTTGAACAAAGCCCTTTATATATGAAAATGCTTCTTCAATGTGATGTTCAATATAAGATCCAATTGCTCTTTCCAAACTTCAAAATTCAAATAAACTCTTAAGTTAGTTTATCTTTGGGATGTTTAGCCAAGTAACGTACTCCCGTATGATTTCCGCAAAGAATGGTTCAACCAACGTACTCCGTTTCGGCTTCTGCAACCCAAATCAAAATCAAACTTTAAGGTTTACTTAATTTCCAAATATACGTAGTTTATATGATTTTCAAATTTAAACCATCCACACAATTTAAATATGTACTGAAAATAAAGAATAGGGAAAGAGAGAGTGAGATGGAGATTTTTACGAGGTTCGGCTTATACTCAGCCTATGTCCTCGCCTTTGTCAAACCACCAAAAAATTCACTAAACTTGTTCCGTTTACAGGTGGAACAAAACCTTTACAAGCGATACCCCATGCTCAAACACTCCTTCACTAGGCTAGAGCCCGCCTCTCCAAACGATGTTCCCTCATTCTGTCACTCCTTTAGGCTAGAGCCCATCTCTCTAAGCAATATCCCCTTACTTAGCCAATGATCCAAATAATCCTTGGAACGTCAAAGAACTACAAGAAACAAGATATAAAATGTGTACAAATATACTCTCACAAAGAGCAAGTTTGTACAAGTTCAGCACTATATACTTGAATGTAAAATATCAATATGAAATATAATGATGCTTAAGTGTAGAATTCACCAATATCATTCTTAGATGAGGATTAGGAGTAGGAATTTAGAGAAGGAAGGATTAGCACTTCAGAATATCTCATCAAAAGAGATTTGCAATGAGTGAACAAGAGAGCTTTGGAAGAACAAGAGTGCTTTGGAAGAATAAGAGTGTTTTCAGCTTCTAAAACAGATTTTTCAATTCATGGATGTATTTTGATTTGCAAAACCATGTATTTATAGGCAATTAGACTTGTTTCCATGTTGCTAAAGTTTCCTTAGAGTGTTTCCCAAGTTTTTAGAAAGTTTGGAGCCCAAGCAAATAATATTTAAAAAATAAAATTTTTGAAATTTCTGCCCATTAACAGTGTTCAGATGACTAAAGTCTCGGGTTCAGTCATCTGAGGTGGTTCTGCCTCTAAAAAAAATTTAGCAAAAAATCTTCAAATGACTGAACTTAATCTTCAGTCATCTGAAGTTATTCTTCAAACATCTGAAGTTACTTTGGTCATCTGAAGTGGCTCTATCTGCTGTTCAGTCGGCTGAAGTTCCTCCCTTGAACAATGTTCAGTTGGCTGACAACTGTGACCCCATTTCAGTATTTTACTCATAACTTTTTCTGTATAAATCCAAATTAGGTTTCTTGGTGTAAAAAGAAATCTAAGAGAAAATTATACAACTTTTATGTTGAACACTTTTTTAAATAAAGAGTTTTAGATAGAGAAAAATGCACCTCAATGCGGATGTATAAAAACTGACAGCATTTGGAAAAACTCTTTTTGGTGCTTTTCATTCCAAAAATGATTCTAACCTTTATAAAATAATTTTTTACCTTATAAAAATATTTTTCAAGTATTTTAAAAGGTATCTAGGTACAAGAATTTAACCTAAGAGTTTCATAATATTTCAAACGATATTTAAACATTAAGGTACTTACATAAAGACTTCTAAGACTTTTCTCATTCTAGGTTTTTGAGTCTTCATGCTTTGTCTTTGGATTGAGCCCATCTTTTCTTCAAGCTTTCATATTCTTTGAGCTTTCTCATTTTACCTTTCTTTGACTCTTTTGACTTTTATATTCCTTGGCTTTCAACAACTCATTCATGTCCTCATATTCTTCAAGGTTTAATATATCATCTTTAAATTCATGTTTTGACTATTTTAAGCTTCATTTGATCCTTGTGAGTACTTTGACCTTACTTTCTCATATATGAGCCCTGAATAACATTACTCACACAAATATGTTAAATTCCACTTGTTTGTTAGCATCAAAATAAGATAACAAGATTTTAAGCCTTGTAAGGCCAACAAGACCTTAGAAGATATGCTTCGTGCGTGCGTACTAGATTTTGGGTGTAGCTGGACTCAGTTTCTACTACTAGTTGAATTTGCCTATTATAACAACTACTAGTTTAGTATTGGCATGGCTCCATACGAGGCACTGTATGGTAGGAGATGTCGTTCTCCTCTCTTCTGGGATGAGGTAGGCAAGAGGCGAGTTTTGGGTCCAGAGACCGTTCAGCAGGCTTGTGACAAGGTCCTGTTGGCCTAACAAGGCTTACAATTCTTATTTTGATGCTAACAAATCATGATAGGTTTAATATGGTTTATTTCAAGTGAAAGTTTTTCAGGAAGAAGACAAAGTTTAAAGAGAGTGGCAAAGTTTAGAGAAAGTTCAAAGCTCAAAAGGATGATAAAGTACCGTTCAAAAAGATCAAGAAATAAAGATGATCAGAAGCTCAAAGATAATAGAAGAACAAGGAATTACTTGAAGATCAAAAGAATATGTTTTTGAGGATGTTTGTATGTAAGTACTTCAAGTAAACTTCAAATATAAATTGAATTGAAGCTCTCATAAAATCAAAAGAAACTTAGAAATAAAGTTTTAGTAAAACCCTAAAGTATGTTTTTCAAATCAAAGAAAAGAAGGGTTTAAAGAATAAAAGTTTTTTTAAAAAAATAGAAGGGCTAGACGATTGCCTCCACTTGCCAGGCAACTGCCCAAATTAAATGAATAATTTTCAAAGAGGCAGTAGGGTGCCAAGCGACTGCTTAAGCACAACCAGGCGCCTAGGTGGTCATGCTAGGCGACTACTTGGGTTCTGGCAGGCAACTGCCAGTGTTCTGTGTTTTATAATTCTTCTATGGCGGGCGACTGCCACTCGAACGTTTGTTTAAAAAATTTCAACGAGAAGATTTTTTAAATGAATTTCTTGGGCACTACTCTTTTGAAAAACTCGGTGAGTACTCCAAGTAAACTTGGGGGATAAGGAATTACTTTTAAACTTCTATAAATAGCCCCAAACTTCAAAGATTTTTACACCGAGAAATTTTCTAGCAATCAAAATTCCCAAAAAGCTCTCAAACTCTTTTGTGTTCATCCTACTTCAACTACTAAGTTACTGCTAATACAAATTTTGAAGTAGAGCCTTCAAAGTCTGAATGTTATACTAACCTACTCTGCTGTGAGAGTGTCTTTTGTATACAAACTTTTCTTTATCTTGTTTCTTGTTTATAGAAGATTTAAGGTTGTAGAATCGTTCGACCGAATGAGGGAATATCATTTGGAGAGGCAGACTCTAGCTTAAAGGAAGGAGTGATTGTAATCGGTATTGTTCCACCCGTCAATGGAACTGAACTAGAGAATCCTTTGATGGTTTGCCAAAGGCGAGGACGTAGGTTGGGTATAAATCGAACCTCGTAAAACCTTGTGTCTCTCTCTTCTTCCTTACTGTTTATTTTTCAACAATACTTACAACCTGCGTGTATGCTTTAAATTATTAAATTTTGAGTGTATGGTTGTTAAATAGACCGGAGGATAATTCGTTTTTGCTTGATCAACATTGATTGCGAAAATTGAAAGGGACTACGTTGGTTGATCATCCTAAACTTATTAATCTGAAAGTCTGTTTAAAAACTAAACACAAATAGGAAGTGTGAGTTTGGAATAACATAGAGCTTACCTAAATTCAGCGTGCTTTATAATTTATTACAAGGCTATTGATACAAAGATCAAGATTTTGATTATCTTGTTGATTGGTTGTGGTTGAATTGATTTTGTATTTACTTGTTGTGATTGTTGATATAAAACAAAGTATTAAAATTGAAATAATTTTTAAAATCCAATTCACACCCCCCTTGGGAAGCTATCCTAATTTTAGGTCCGACTAATTAAAAAAAGAATCAGTACTGCATAGAGTCGGCAAAAAAGTTATGCAGACACTCGCCGCTGGGAGTTAGAATTTAAAGTGGGAGATCAAGTATTTTTAAAAGTAGCTCCTATGAGAGGGATTATGAGATTTGGGAAGAAGGACAAGTTAAGCTCTAGGTATATTGGCCCTTTTGAGATACTAGAGAGAATAGGGTCAATTGCCTACAGGCTAACTTTGCCGCCAGTTTTATCAAGAATACACGACGTGATTCATGTTCTTATGTTGAGGAAATATGTCCCAAACCCTTCCCACATTATTAGCTATGTAGAGATAGAGCTTAAGAGTTCATTAGTTTATGAAGAAGCACCAGTACAGATATTAGACAGAAAGACACAAGAATTACGCACAAACGAAATTCAGTTAGTAAAAGTTTTGTGGAAGAATTACTTTATAAAGGAAGCTTCTTGGGAAATCAAGGAGCAGATCAAATAAAGATACTCGCAGTTGTTCCAAGAGATATAAAGGTAATCACGTAAAGTACAAAAGTTAAATAAGTTTCTTTTGCTGGTACATGTACAGATTTAGTTAGTTGATAGTTTTAGTTTTTTTTTTTCTACATGTAATCTCCCAGAACATAGTATGTAACCACGGTATTCCTCCACCATAAGTGAGGGTAAATAATAAAATAAGTAGATCATTTGCTTTTATGGGATGACAGAAGATATTAAAGATAGTAAATTTCGAGGATGAAATTTTATAAGGAGGGGAGAATATAATAACCCAAGAATTTCTATAGGACTCGTCCACGAACACAAGGGTTTCATGGACGAAGGCTCTTTAAGATCTGGTCGACGAAGACCCATCTCGTCGACGAGAAAATACCGAGAGAGGGTTTAAAGCAGACTGGAACTTGTCGACAAGGTGCAGGTTCGTCGACGAACATGCACCGAGTCAGAGCAGTGGAAGTAACCAAGTGACTCAGGTGAATTACCAAGCAACCATGGCTCCAGCGAGAGTATATTCACTTACTCCAGTAGATGTGGAACACACTGGGAATGTGGTGACAAGTACCATGTTATTGCTTTCGAATAGAGCTATTGTTTTATTTGATTCGGGGGCAACCCACTCGTTCATATCTGCTAGTTTTGTGAAATTATGTGGGATTGAAACCGATGTGATGAATGAGGTGTTGTATGTGACTACGCCAACTGGGAGTGTAACGATTTGTAGTAAGATGTTAGGAAACTGCCTAATTGTAATTCAGAAGAGACTGCTACCAGCGAATCTTGTAGTATATGACATGTCGGGATTTGATGTCATACTGGGAATAGATTGGTTATTTTCCAGCTATGCGGTGATTGACTGTCGGAAGAAGGTGGTAGTGTTCAGACCTCCTGGGAAGCAAGAGTTTGAGTATGTTGGATCATGTGTGCGTTCTACGCCACAGATTGTATCAGCTTTACAGGCGAGGAGGTTACTCTTGGATGGTTATCAGGGGTACCTAGCTTACGTGAAGGAACCGACGTGGGATGAGTTGAGACTCGAGGACATTCGAGTGGTCAACGAGTTTTTGGATGTGTTTCCAGAAGACTTACCCGGTTTACCTATGGATCGTGAGGTGGAATTTTTGATTAAGTTGCTGCCTGGTAAGGCACCGATCTCTAAAGCTCTGTACCGGATGGCTCCCGCAGAACTTCGGGAGTTGAAGGAGCAATTGCAGGAATTACTGGACAGGGGATTCATTCAACCTAGTGTCTCACCCTGGGGAGCTCCAGTATTGTTTGTGAAGAAGAAGGATGGGTCGATGCGTATATTCATTGACTACCGTGAGATCAACAAAGTGACGGTGAAGAACCGTTACCCTTTGCCTCATATAGATGATCTTTTTAATCAGCTGCGAGGAACGCATGTCTTTTCAAAGATCGACTTGCAGTCAAGATATCATCAGGTGAGGGATAGAGTGAAGGATGTAGCGAAAAATGCTTTCCGAACCAGATACGACCACTATAAATTTTTGGTCATGCCTTTTGGGTTGACAAATGCTCCGGCAGTGTTCATGGATCCGATGAACCAGGTTTTCCATGAGTACCTGGATCGATTCGTAGTGGTATTCATTGACGACATTCTGGTATACTCGAAGAGTACGGAAGAGCATGTAGAACACTTGAGGTTAGTATTACAGATTCTGCGGGAAAGGAAGATGTATGCTAAACTAAAGAAGTGTGAGTTCTGGTTGAATCAAGTTGTGTTCTTAGGCCATGTGGTGTCTGAGCGCGGTATCTCTGTCAATCCTAGCAAGATCGAAGTTGTGGTCGACTGGGCTAGACCAAAGAGTGTGTAGGAGGTTCGGAGTTTTTTGGGACTGGAGGGTTACTATCGTCGGTTCGTAGAGGGATTCTCTAAATTGTCCGGACCTCTAACATGATTGACTAAGAAGGGGGTGAAGTTTGACTGGACTAGTGATTCCAATCAGTGCTTTCTCAAGTTGAAGCATCGTCTAGTTACTGCTCCAGTGTTGACCATTCCTTCGGGGGATGGGGACTTTGTGATTTATAGCGACGCGTTTCTAAAAGGTTTGGGATGTGTGCTAATGTAACAGGGCAAGGTGGTAGCTTATGCTTCTCGACAACTTAAGGAGTATAAGAAGAATTACCCTACGTATGACTTAGAGTTGGCTGTTGTTGTTTATGCCTTGAAGATCTGGCGACACTATTTGTATGGTGTTCAGTGTGAGATTTTTACTAACCACAAAAGCCTTATATACTTTTTCACCCAGAAGGAGCTGAATATGAGGCAGAGGCAGTGGCTAGAGTTGATTAAGGACTACGATTGCACGATCAGTTATCACCCAGGAAAAGCTAATGTGGTGACATATGCGTTGAGTTGGAAGTTAGAACATGCAGCAGTGTTTGTAGTTGTAACTCGGAATCATGTTAGATGAGATCTGGAAAGCCTTGGCATGGAGTTGGTATTTGGCGATCATCAGGCTTTTGTTTCTAGCTTGGTAATCCAGCCGACTTTGTTTGATCGTATTAAAGCCGCGGAGGCAAATGATGCGGAATTAGTTGAGATTGTGGAGAAAGTGTAGCAGGGTTTGGCTACGGATTTTAACGTCGCTGACAGAAGTGTGTTGAGGTTTAGGACCAGGCTGTGTGTTCCAAACGATGAGGAGATCAGAAAGACGATTCTAGAGGAAGCGCATCGCTCTTTGTATATGGTACATCCGGGTAGTACAAAGATGTATCAGGATTTGCGCAAGTCCTTCTGGTGGTCTGGTATGAAGAAGGAAATTGCCCGGTTTATGGAGCAATGTCTGATGTGTTAGCAGATCAAAACTGAACATCAGAGGCCGGAAGGACCGTTACAACCCTTGCCTATTCCGGTATGGAAATGGGAGCACATTTCCATGGACTTTGTTACTGGATTGTCATCAGCGCTTCACGGGAAGAATGTTATTTGGGTAATTGTGCACAGGTTGACAAAATCTGTTCACTTCGTACCGATGAAGGTTAGCTACCCTTTGAGTAGGTTAGCGGACCTGTACGTGCATGAGATAGTGAGATTGCACGGAGTGCTTACTTCAATTGTTTTAGATCGGGATCCGAGATTCACTTCTCAATTTTGGAAAAGCTTACAGGAAGCATTGGGGATGAAGCTTACTTTCAGTACGGCGTTCCACCCCCAGACTGATGGACAGTCGGAGAGGACGATACACATATTGGAAGATATGTTACGGGCTTGTGTCTTAGACTCTGGTGGTAGTTGGATTCAATTTCTACCACTAGTGGAGTTTGCCTATAACAATAGCTTCTAGGCTAGTATAGGGATGGCACCGTTCGAGGCTTTGTATGGTCGAAGGTGTCGATCTCCTTTGTATTGGGATGAGGTCGGTGAACGTCAGGTTTTAGGACCTAAACTCATGCAGCAAGCGTCTGAGAAGGTAGGTTTGATTTAGGAGAGGATTAGAACGGCTCAGAGTCGGCAGATGAGTTACGAGGGTGTTCGCCGCCGTGAGTTGGAGTTCAAGGTGGGGGGTAAGGTATTCCTGAGAATCGCTCCGATGAAAGGAGTGATGAGATTTGGAAGGAAGGGCAAGTTGAGCCCGAGGTATATTGGACCATTCGAGGTACTTGAGCGATTGGGTCCGGTAGCCTACTGAGTTGCACTACCCCCAGCACTCTCGAGGGTCCATGATGTATTTCACGTATCCATGTTGAGGAGGTACTTATTGGATCCGTCGCATGTTATCAGTTACGAGTCTTTGGGACTTGAGGATACTTTAGCATATGAGGAGATACCTATTCGGGTTCTGGATCATAAGGTTCAGAAGCTTCATACCAAAGAGATACCGTTAGTAAAGGTATTGTGGCGGAACCACGAGATTGAGGAAGTTTCTTGGGAACTAGAGACGGAAATACGTCAGAAGTATCCATAGTTGTTTGAGTAGTATTTGGATAGCAGGGTGATATGAGTATGTATGTATGTATGTATGTAATCCTTTGTTATCGTATTGTATTTAGTGGTTAGTCTCAGAGAGAGTCCAGTAGTATTGTGAGCTCCTGAGACCGTGTATGTATGTGACCACGGTATTCCTCCACCATAAGTGAGGGCGTGTATGTGTGTATTGTAACGGGGCTGCGTATAAATGGCCGCCGTATTCTCAAGAGCATGTATGTATGTATTGTAAGGGGGCTGCATATAAATAGACGCCGTATTCTCTAGAGAATGTATATATGTATCGTGATGGGGCTACGTATAAATAGTCGTCGTATCCTCTAGAGTGAGTATGTATGTATCGTAGAGGGACTGTGTATTGATAGTCACCGTTTTCACCTCAGAGTAGGTATGTAAGGAGTAGTATGAATGTATTCGTAATGAGAGATTTCAAATTTCGAGGACGAAATTTTTGTAAGGAGGGGAGATTGTAAGAACCCAAATTGTAGTGTACGGGTTAAGTATGTAAAGAGGGGTAAAAATGGGAATTCTGCAAACTTCGTCGACGAGGTCATAATTCGTCAACGAAGGAAATAGATTTCTCGTCCACAAAATTCAGAGCCTTATTGACGAGAAAAAGTCGAGGGGTCCAAGAAAATTTAAATATCAGGGCTCGTCGACGAAATCGCTGCCTCGTCGATGAAATCCCTGAAGACCTCGTCGACGAGGAGACCAATTTGTCGACGAAATCCCTTGGGTCAAAGGTCTATAAAAGTATCTTTTGGGTTGCTTCATTGCTAAGTTTACCCAAAAGCGCTCTCTCTCTCTCTAGAGCTCTCCCTCCACTCTCTCTCTCTCTAGTTTTCTTTACCGATCGTTGCCGGATTCATGAATCCAACGTTACTGCGAGGATCAGCGAAGGATTCTCTACGTTTCTAGTGGATCGGAATTCCGTTTCTGGCATTTTCGGGTTTTGGGCCAAAATCGAGGTAAGGTTCGATTTTCATTCCTGATTCGGTATGTGTATAGTAGTACGAATTGTAAGTATGTTTTGTAGATTTCGGATTCTTGGTTCATAGTTTTGAGGACCGTAGAGTTCGTAGTTGGATTTCGGGTTAAGGTAAGGGGATTCTGTTTATATCAGTCCATTTTTGAAATCAGGATCGGTAAGCTTGTAGGCTACGATCATATGTGTGTTTTGACTACTTATTTGGGGAAATCTATCGGGTAAAAATGCGGGATTTTCAAGTTACCATTTTTTGGGAAAATTGAGGATTTCGGGTATCATCTCTATTTTGTTTGGAAAACTGTTGTTTGAGTTAAAATTGTATTATTGAGGTGAGCGTAATCCATATTTGCATAAACTGTATACTTGAAATTGTAAATGATATGATTTGAGGTAAACCAAATAAGTGTGGTATGTATGGATGTATGTATTTGTTCCAGGTATTTGTAAAATAGTTATGTGGCAGCTAATTATCGTACGTTGAAATGTATAGGGACGTGAGTTCCAAAATGATTCCAGGTTTTGTGAAATTGGCTAGTGGCAGCTAATTACCGTACGCCGAGAGTGACCGGCTCTATATCCGAGGGTGTGAAATATCACCAGTCTAATTCTGGTTGGTCACCGAAGTGGTGTGAGCTATATGCTACGTCGTAGGTTGCAATGGATTCACAGTGGGCCTAGGTCATCGCAACGTAGTTGTCATATGGCAATGTAATCGGGGTGAGACTAGGTGACCTTGTGTAGTTGCGTATGTAGCAATGGATTCACTATTGGGCCTGATTCGCAGATCTTCGTAGTTGCATGTGTAGAAACGTAATCGCTGTGAGACTAGGTGACCTTGTGTAGTTGCGTATGATGCAATGGATTCACCATTGGGCCTTGATCGTCACAGCGTAGTTGCGTATGTAGCAATATAATCGCTGTGAGACGGGTTGACCTAGTGTAGTCACAAACTAGTGTGATGACACTGACCGTGTGTATGTATGTATGTATGTATGTTAGGTATCGTATGAACTGGAATGGTTTCTGTGAAAATACTGGAATTGTATGTATTTGCATGAAACTGTATGAATTGTTTCAAACTGTATCGTATGTATAGTGTTATGAAGTATGTAACATAACACTGGTATGCCACACACTGATATAAACTGCTTTCTTCCTTACTGAGAGGCGTCTCACCTCGAATGTACGTACAATATTTTTCAGGGCCTTCAGGTTGCGGTAAGTAGCATCCTAGTGTTGGAAGCAAGGGTGTCATAGCTACTGCTAGTACCTTTTTAGGTACGAGTTTTGGTATCCAAGTTGTCAAGATAAATTTTTGTAGACACCTAGGGTATGTGTTGTAATTATGGGAATGTATGTCCTAGCTTGTATAGACTCTGGTATGAGCTTATTTGTGTATAAAAGACTGTATTTCGCTGTGTATCTTATGAGTATGAATTGGTAAGTGTATGTATACAGGGCAACCGTGTACCCCACGAGGTCGGACCCTCATTGTATGTTGTATCATGTATGTTTTAATTGATACAGAGACAGGTTAGGTTACTTAAATTCACCTCCGGTATTTCCGGGTTCAGGGCGTGACATCTTGGTATTAGAGCTGACCAGGTTGTTAAGTCTTGTAGACTTGGTTAGGAGTGTTAATGTGTACATACCAGAGTATAGGATGTAGGAAATGGGTAGTATTGGTTGAGGGTTGTTCTGTTGCTAGACCAAGATTTGTCGGCGGTATTCCTTGTTTCCTAGGATGACGATTCCGGTAAAGGTTGGGCAGAACATTAACGACTTTCGTGTCAGTGTGACGAAACAGGCTTAGACTTGTGAAAAGTGCAATAACTTTAAATGAAAACATACTAACAATACCTGTCACCATGTCGTCAGCCGCCTCAGCGTCTCTCGACGTCAAAGAGAAAACTCTGGCTAGGGCCGTATTCCTCTACTGGCCTCCTCGTGGTGCCTTGTAACCTCCTCGTGCAGTTCTAGGAGCAGGAGCAGTACCAGTCTGTGTTGGACACTCCCTCATCATATGCCCTGGCTCCCCGCACCTGTAGCAAACACCTCAC
Source organism: Malania oleifera (assembly GCF_029873635.1). Taxonomy (NCBI): domain Eukaryota; kingdom Viridiplantae; phylum Streptophyta; class Magnoliopsida; order Santalales; family Ximeniaceae; genus Malania; species Malania oleifera. The sequence continues at coordinate 156,710,461 of NC_080417.1, forward strand.
TCGGCACGACACTCCCCCAGGTGTCTCTTCCCACAATATGGGCAAGCCGGAGATGGCTGCACACCCTGGAAACCGCGATTCTTGGTCTCCTGTATCCGGTCCCTATAATAGCCACCTCTCTTCCACGTAGCACGGCCGACTCCCTGCTGGGAACCAGAAGGTGTAAACCTCTTCTTCTGCCTCTGCTCCTCAGCCTCCAATCGCTCACCAATGTCTGCTATAGTGGCTCTATCTACTAGCTCTGCAAAATCCTGCAACTTTAAAATCGATACCTGCTTGCATATTTATCTACTCAGGCCTCTTTCAAACTGTCGTACCTTCTCCGCCTCATCTGGAATGATGTACGGGGCGAAGCGAGATAGCTCGATGAACCTCGCCGCATACTGCTGTACTAACAGCTGTCCCTGCTTTAGAATCAGGAACTCCTCAATCTTAGCCTCCCTAGACGAGGCTAGAAAATACCTATCAAAGAATATTTCCTTAAACTGCCCCCATGTCATCTCTACAGGTATAGTCCTTTGCTGCTCTAATAATTTCACTGCCGACCACCATCTCTTAGCCTCTCTAGTCAGTTTATATGTGGCAAATAGTACCCTCTGTACTATTTATATATGTATATATATATATATATATATATATATATATATATGGCAAATAGGTATGGATATGTATATATATATATATATATATATATATATATATATATATATATATATAAATGGTATGAATTTTGAGGATGTCACAACAAGAATAGAGGTGCCCTCCAATCCTCCTTGCTGATTTCAGATTCCAACAAGTTAATGCTATCCTCCTTATATGAGGGCTTCCCTATCTGCTCCAGATAAATAGCATCCTTCCATTCCGAGCTAATTGCTGAGGCCAATTTCGCGAGTGCATCGACTTTTTTGTTCTTGGCCCTTGGTACGTGTTCTATGTCGAAATGAATGAACGTTTTTGCATATTTTTGGTTTTTGTTCCCTAGCCTCAAATTCTCCTTTCAGCTGCTCTACCACCAGCTGGGAGTCACTCGGTAGCTTGATCCGTGCCACCCCTAGTGCTTCTGCCAAGCGTAGACTTGCTAACAAAGCTTCATACTCAGTAGCTTCATACGTCCGGGGCTGAGAGGATGAATCCAGCTCCCCCTCCAGCTGCGTTAGAAGACCCATCAACATGTAGTACCCATACCTCTGACTTAGCAGCTAACTCGGGGAGCCTTTCGGCTGTGAAGTTAGTGAGTACCTGGGCCTTGATAGCAAGCCTGGTTGGTATTGTATGCCAAACTCACTTAATTTAACTGACCACTTCATCATCCTTCCCAAACTCTCCGACCGCTGTAGAATCTGTCTCATTGGTAGGTTTTTCAACACAATTACCCTTTGGGCCTGAAAGTAAAGCCTCAATTTTTGCGCCACACAGATGATGGAGAAGGCCGCTTTTTCCGCCATACAATAGTTCTTTTCAGCTCCACTCAGCACCTTACTAGTATAGTATATGGGCTGATGCCTCCTACCTTATTCCCGGACCAAGACCGAGCTTACGACATTTTTCTTAGATGCTATATATAGGTAGAGGTCTTCTCCTGTCTTCGCCTTCGTTAAAAGGGGTGGGGAACCGAGGTACTACTTGAGCTGTTCAAAAGCTTTGTCCTGTTCCTCCCCCCATTCGAATCCTCCCTTCTCTTTTAGTGCTCTGAAGAAAGGTAAGCCTTTCTCTCCTGAGCAGGAGACAAACTTGCTGAGGGAGGCTATCCTCCCTGTTAAAACATGGATCTCCTTCTTCGTCCGTGGGGCCTCCATTTCTAGCAGTGCTCTTATTTTGTCCGGGTTGGCTTCTATGCCTATGTGGGTCACCATAAAGCCAAGGAACTTCCCTGCAGAAACATCGAACACACACTTCGAAGGGTTCAGTTTCATTTGGTACCGGCGAAGGATTTCAAACGTTTCCCTCAGGTCTTTACGGTGCTTCCCTGCCTCCAAGCTTTTTACTAGCATAACGTCCACGTACGCCTCCATTGTTTTTCCAAGATGATCTTTAAAGATCCTGTTTACCAATCTTTGGTACGTGGCCCCTGTGTTTTTTAGCCCGAAGGGCATTACCCAGTAACAATATAGGCCCCTTTCGGTGATAAAAGATGTTCTTTCTTCGTTCGCTCGACTCATAGGGATCTAATTGTATCCTAAGTAGGCATCCATGAAGCTGAGGAGTTCGTGTGCAGAGGTCAAGTCCACCAGCTGGTCGATTCGGGGGAGAGGAAAGCTGTCCTTTGGGCACGCCTTATTCAGGTCCGTGAAGTCTATGCAAGTGCGCCATTTTCCGTTTGGCTTCCTTACTAGAACCACATTGCTCATCCACTCCGGGTAGTCTACCTCCCTGACGAATTTGGCTTGCACCAGCTTCGTCACTTCCTCGTCGATTATCCTGATCAGCTCCATTTCGAAACTCCTTTTTTTTCTGTTTCATAGGTCGGTGGTTGGGGTCGACCTACAGCCTATGCTCCATAACTGTAGGATCGATGCTTGGCATGTCTGCAGCCGACCAAGCGAACGCATCAGCGAATTTGTTCAACAATTCTCTTAGCTTCGCTTTCAAGGTGTCGGGCAGGGGATTTTCGATCTTCACACTTCTCTCTTGGTGGCCCTTTAGGGGTATGTGCATGATGTCTTCATCCACTGTACTAATGTGAGGATACTCGCCCCTTACTTCTAGGTCCTCCACTGTTAGGGTTTCTCTTGCCTCCATCTTCCCGTTCAGAGCCATTAGGTAGTAGCTCCAAGTAGCTGCTTGATCTTCCTTGACAAACCCTGTCCCGTGTGGTGTAGGGAATTTGATTTTGAGGTGGTATGTTGACGTTACAACCCAAACTGCATTGAGCAAAGGGCGGCCCAATATGATATTGTACACCGAAGGTCGGTCGACCACAAGAAACTTTGTCAACGTAGTAACTTGCTGTGGGGTTGTCCCCATTGTCACCGGTAGCGTGATTGTACACAAGGGGTGAACATCGTCTCCACCGAATTCGATCAAGGGAGTTGATATTGGTTTGAGTCGTTCCTTACCGATTTTCATTCCAACCAGGACTGACCAAAACATGACGTTTTCTGAGCTCCCATTGTCTATCAATACGCATTTGATTCTGTAATTCGCCACCAGTAGGGAGAGCACCAATGCGTCATCATGTGGTTGTTGTACCCCTTCTTCGTCTCCGCTGTCAAAGGTTATGTCGTCATATTTTTTGTTTCCTTTGCTGCTTGTTTCCCCCTTCTCCATCGAGAGCACCTGTTTAGCACATCTTTTTCGAGCACCCCCACTATCTCCTCTGCTAGCAGATCCTCCGAAGATCACCGCAATTTCCCCTACGACCTGCTCTTCCTTCTCTTTAACACTAGGCCTTCTCTGCTCAAGAGGTTCCCTTTGTGGATCTTCTTTCTTTATGAACTTTGACAGGTATCCCCTTCTTATTAGGGCTTCGATTTCTTTCTTCAACTGGATGCATTCCTCTGTGTCATGGTCATGGTCCCTATGGAATGCGCAGAACTTAGACATGTTTCACTTGTGAAGAGGTGTTTGCATGGGTTCAGGCCACGAGACATACTCCTTCTTTCTGATCTGCATCAGTAATTCAGAGTGCGGTACATTCAAGGGTGTGTAGGTGGAGAATTTACTGGGTTGCCCTCTTATGTTTGGGCTTGCGTGTAGTGTACTAGTCTCTTGTATTTTCGCGGATCTATAGGATTCTCCCATCTCTTGGCTATTCCCTTTTCTCTTTAACTCAATGCGGGTTCCCCCATTGTCTATCATCTCTTCCAAGTTGATGTACTTTTGTGCTTGGGCCATTAATTCCCCCATATCAACCGGTGGGTTTTTCCCTAATGAGTACAGGAAGCTTCCAGGTTGGAGAGCTATGGTCAGGGCTACCAATGCCACTCCCATGTCTAAATTGCGGACCTCCAGGGTTGCGGCATTGAAGCGATGCATGAATTTCTTTAGTGTCTCCTCTCCCTGGACCATGCTCATTAGGTGAGATGTTGTTTTGACAATCCTCCGACTGGTGAGGAAATGGGCGGTGAATAGGTTTTCCATTTCCAAGAAGGAGTTTATTAATCCGGGTCGTAGGGTCCGGTACCAGTCTCTAGCGGTACCCTTGAGGGTTGCTGCAAAGGCTCAGCACATAATGGCATCGGGAGCGCCTTATAGCTGCATCAGCACCTTGAAGGTATCCAAGTGATCAACTGGATCGGAGAGACCCTCATACCTCTCAAAGGTGGGCATCTTGAATCTGCTTGGCAGCGGGACCTCCATCACTTCTCTTGTGAAGGTTGGATCCGAGGACTGTAGAGACGCTTCCCCATAGAGGATTTTGGTCTTTCCTTCCTTCCTTATTTTTTCTATCTGCTCTATCTTTTTTATCCTCTCCTCTAACTCTGAGGACCTTTTTTGTTGGTTGATGTCCACACTATTCGCGTCTTCCACCTTTTTGGTAGGGAAAGTTTTCTCCTCGCTCTCCTTTGGTTGATCTGTTTTTCGGGGTGGATCCGGACTCACCTGTTATTGAGGTGGGGCGTACCCTTCCTGACTCTTTTGGCGTAAGAGCAGGTTGAGCATGTCCTCCATTTTTTTCTAAAAGGCGAGGAACTCCTCCCTGGTGATTCCTGAAGGTTCTGCGGGTGTAGAGTGGATTGATTGGGATGACTCAGGGCCAGAGCTAAAGCCGTGGGAGGTTGACATTTTTTTTTTTAATGGGAGCGGAGCAAGATAAGTGCCTCTATAGAGTGGTTCCCACAGACGGCACCAACTATTGTGGGGAAAAGATCGGTGACGACCAATAGGGGTGCTCCCAGAACTCCAATGACCTGAAAAGGATAGAAAACAGAAAGACTAGGAGGACCCAAGGTGTACTCTAGGGGATCACTTCGATGCCTAAGTAAGAGGGACGCTCTAGAGAGGCTGAATGCAAGAGTAAAATAGGTTGAGTCACTTACCTTAGCCTCTTCCTTGCCCCCTTCTTATAGGAGTTAGAGTTGACCCTTTGGTTGATTTGCCTTTATTGTGCGGGGCTTGAATTGCTCCCGGGTCATAAAGTGTTTGCGCACATCACTCGGCCATTTAATCCGCTGGCGTAGATCTCTCCTCCTCTTTATTAAGTTGGAGTTGATTGCTCTCGTCATATTGTTTGACTTTGGGGAGGACTACGGGCTAGGTGTTGTCTTGCTCTTGTTGGCCAGTTTATTTTGGGCATATCAAAATGTATTATGTTGTTTTTTTAATAGAAGTCATTGTAGTTTTTCATGAAAATCAATGTTGGATTGGAGCGATTGAGTTTCTAATTTTCATGATGGAATGATTTAGATTTGCGAGTGTGGATACGTTATATTTTAGCTTAACTATATATAATTTCAATGAATTTGGATGCAAAGGGTGTTAGTTTCCTAGAGCATTTAAAAATTTATTGTACACATCATTTCAGGCATTCTAACGTTCATCTAGAGCATAAAACAACTCAAAAAGGCTTTCTACATGCATTTTATTGTTTCCACACAGATGGTATTGATCTGCATATCTTACTTTATAAAGTACGTAATGTTTTCTTCCTAGAGGTCATCTTCAAAATAAAAGTGTTAGATCTTGGAAAAATTAGGAAGGTGCTTTATATGTCTAATGTGTACTTCTCATTAGTAAAAGAAGGACAAAGGACAGCTTGGTGCACAAAGGAGACCACAATGGATCTTTTTATTTATTTATTTTTTTAGATAGTCGCTTGTTCATCTGTATTGGGCCTTACCACACCCATGACAATCTTATTTGGCACTTCGTTCGGTACATTCTTTCCTCTTGTTCATTACTTCTTTTGAGTTCCTTATTTAATGAGACACCCTGTAACGACCTACTTAATTAAATGGTTTTTTTTTTTTATACTATAATATTCTACATGTTCTAATACCATGCTGGGGGTAAACCCAACCAAAACCTAAGCAGCAAGAAGCGGAAGTCATACAAACATAACCATTATATACAATACAAAACTAATACCAAAGTACTACTGTGTTTCCCAAAATATATACATACATTTCTTCCCCAAAAATACCCTCAACTAGCTAGGGTTAATACCAAAAATCCTCTACTGTACTCACTTTGCTAACAGGGCACTACAGACGCCCCTTTATTTGTGAGCCTGATCTACTCGCCTACCTGAATCACCTGAAAAATAGGTCAACACTAGGATTAGCCAACGCTCAGTAAGAAGAAATATGTTATTACTAGTGTGTGGCATATGAGCTACTATATATATATCATGTAATCTTTTTCCATATAAACATGAATAACTGAATACAACGTACAGTACCAATAATAAAATACACCACCCCTTTTCATGTTGCTTAACATAACAGTGTTATAGTTTATAGTTCAAAGTAATTCTAATATACATAAGTATGGACCCTGATTCTGTAAATCCATACATATATAATAGTAACTAAAACTGTTCCCTGTGACTATCTGTGTGTCGTGACTTGCCCCCCTCATGACAGGGTTGTGCGGCCCGTAGGCTGGATTTACCCTGTCTAGTCAACCAGGAATAAATCACTGAACTCCGTCAGTCGACCTGCCCACCTCAACCAATATTTGGATGGGGAGCCTAACCTCTTCAAGGGCCTAGGTGGTCGACCTTACCACGTATTATCTGAATAGGTGGTTGCACTAAATAGTAACATAGTATCTGCAGCAACGGTACCGTGCTCTGTAGCTGCAAGTCCAATAGGGTCTGATACCATATAATATATTTCTATATATATATCTATCTGATTTGTCATGATTCTGAAGTACTGAAATAATCATGATGCTGCATGGACTGTAACTGTAATTCATACATAGTACTGAAAACTGAATAATCATAACATTGAACTGCCATAATCATAATACTGGAATTCATGTAATCATGGTACTGAAATCCATAAAATCATGGTACTGAAGTTCACATAATCATAGTACATAAATCCGTAAAATCATGGTACTGAAATTCATAAAAATCATGAAACTGCAATTCGTAAAACATATCCCCATACTACATACATATTCGCAAGTCACACCATAATTTCATACAGAATTTTTGTAAATAAATACACTATATAATATTTAGAAATTTCCTAGCATAGCATATTTCCCTTACCTTAACTTTGAAAAGCCCCTACGGTACTCTAGCCCGATACCCGCAGGGCCTCCTTTACAACACCCTGAAAAAATTATTTGCCAGAACTAAACATCAGTATTTTTTTGCCTACATCATTTCTTATAACTACCAGGAAGTCAAAACTGGATAAAAGACCTTACCCTGAATTTGGGATGAAATCCAACTTCGATTCCTTGACGATCCGCTCCGGCAGATAAGCAGAGAACTCCGCCAGGAGCGTCGTGGTAGCCTCGGATCGTCAATACGGCGACTAGTGGGGCCGAAATCGAAAAGAGAAGGGAGAGGGAGTTGTAGGAGAGAGAGAGCGGTGAGAAAAATGAAAATTATCCCGGATTTTCACTATTTATAGGGTTACATTCGTCGAGGAGCCCTTCACAAAATTCATCGACGAAACCCTGTGTTCGTCGACGAAATTCAAAGCAGCCCGAACCTTCTCTCGGTATTTTCTCGTCAACGAAGCCCTGTGTTCGTCGACGAAATTCTAAAGACCTTCGTCGACGAGACCCTGTGTTCATCAACGAAGTTGGGCAATTTCCTTGAAATTATTTTTATTCTCCAAAATGCAATGTCGTCGACGAAGTCTACGGCCTCCTTCTGTTTCTGGTTCTATTTTCTCTCCCTCTTTAATAATTAAAATGTTGTTATTCTTCGAGTCACTACACACCCCCTTGTAAATGCCCCCCCACCCCCCAAAAAAGAATTGTGGAAGAGAATTTTGCTACTGGATTTTCACCGTTTCTGGTCATTGTTGTCCAAATTTAAGTTTGAGATGAGTCAGTTGAACTCTTATGCCTTGACAGTTAGTTTGAGGAACTTTTTGGTTGCTAAAATGAGTTAGTAATTATTTAAATGAGAGTATGGTTTGTCATGTTTGTAGTGATAATTGTACATATCAATGGAAGAACCAATTTTGGGACAATTAATTTAAAAAATATTTTTTCCTTCAACTAAAAACATTCTTTGGGATTACTGCTATAATTTTGTTCTAATGACATTGCAAATCAAGGCATAAGGTTTGCGTTGTGCCCTTGAGTGTACTTCTAAATTTAAGAAATAGTGTTGAAAAACATTCAATAGATAGTACCAATTGTGTAATTGATTCTTTCTAAAATGCCTTAAGTCTTAAGTTACTTTGAGACATCTTATGGACATTACCTTGTTCGAGGCTCATACTTCCATCTGTGGTTCTTTCTAAAATGCATTTTTCTTGTAGTGTATGGCGGCTTTATTTGCTTAATGTGTTTGAATTTCATTAATGAAAAATTTAAAAGACTATCTAACATAACTCAACACTTCTTTATTTTATTAATAGTTATGTATTATTTTCCCATTTGAGATATATATATTTATGACACATACTTATTTTACTTTGTATGCAATTTTTAATTGGAGTAACAATTATGGATGAAAGTTCTATTTGATGATGTCGACACTTGCTGAGAGCCATTTTATTAGACGTAAACATGGGATAATGATTTTCTTATAAATATATATATGATTTGATTATGTCGAAATATATGAACTTAAATAATTTGTGAATGTAAATAATGATTATCATGGGAATTAATAAAATATTGATTATTAATTATTTAATCAATTGTATTTAAAATTAATTTTTGATAATTTTTTTACACACGAATTTTTTGTGTATAAATTAAAATTTTAATTATTTTATAAATAAGGACAAATATTGGTGACTATTGTTATGTATTTTTAGTCATACACTATTTATTATGAAATAGTTTATGACCTGAACTCATCTCCAGTCATGTGTCAAAGCGAGAGAGAGAGAGAGAGAGAGAGAGAGAGAGAGAGAGAGAGAGAGAGAGAGAGAGAGAGAGAGAGAGCCAAATTCAGGTCTCGGATGCATGTATCAAAGCATGAGCGAGTGAGAGAGAAAAAGAGAGAGAGAGAGAGAGAGAGAGAGACCCAAAACCCTCCAACTTGAAGGGAGGTTGGAGGGTTTTGGGCCTCTCTCTCTCTTGCTTTGAGACATGCATTCGAGACCTGAATTTGGGTCTCTCTCTCTCTCTCTCTCTCTCTCTCTCTCTCTCTCGCTCTCTCTCTCTCTCTCTCGCTTTGACACATGATTGGAGATGAGTTCAGGTCATAAACTATTTCATAATAAATAGTTTATGACTAAAAATATAACTAAAAATACATAACAATAGTCACCAATATTTTTCCTTATTTATTAAATAATTAAAATTTTAATTTACACACAAAAAAAATCGTGTAAATTTTCTCAAATTTTCTTTATCCATTTAACACATATTGTTCACACAGAAAAACAAGCATCTAATTTTATAATTTTAATTTATATAGAATAAATTTTAAATATTTAGTTTATCTTTTTTTTTTTTTAGAACTATGTTCAGTAAGTTATTTGAATTTAAAATATTGAATTATATTTTATTTGTTTTATGAAGCGTTTATTTAAGCTAGATCTCTTTTTTTTTATTTATTTGAGGGAGGGGTGAAGAAGAGAGGGAGATAAGTATAGAGAGAGCCCCCATGCCTCATATGTAAAATCATCGAGCACAAGTTAGTCAGCTCAAAATCGACTTTCCACAAGTTAGTTTATTAATAAGTCCTTCCCTTAGGATCTTTAGAATCAATCGGGTTCCCATAAGATTGTTTATTAACATGTCTTACATATGATTTTTTTTTTTTTTTTTGACATAAATGTATTTCCCTCAAATTTTGTAACCAATTGAATTTTTCCATAATTTTATAATGCCTCTTCATGTAATGTTTAACAAGCTTTTGAAAATAATTTTGAATGCAAGCTTGCCCACCTCTCTCTTTCTCAATATTGCCTTCCCTTGCCCCTCTATTTTACTTTTTGGTGGTATCGAAATATGCCTCAACAACACCAGTTCTAAGCGATCAATGCTCGATGGGGCAAAGAGAGAGAGAGAGAGAGAGAGTTGGGGCATGCTAAAACTAGGTGTGACACTTGGCAACACAACAAACCACCAACAACCACCTCCTAACTTTGTAGACTAGTAGTCGGCACCTAACAATCAAATGGAAGCACTACAAGACCCTTGTCACCACTGACTATGATAGTCTTGTCATGTTTCTAGCTTGGAAGGAGACACTTAGTAGGCAGCTGGCAGTAAGTAGCTGATATCTTGTCATGGCCTAACAAGACTTATAATGACAAACCAATGCTTCTAATTGTGTTGTTAAGCGTGTATACATGTATTATGTTATAAAAGTACAATGAAGATGCAAATTGGAACATAAAGCACACAAATAAATGAAAGATGGTTGTTGAATAAAAGCTTGGATGAAGACCAAGCTTAAGGATATGAAGACCTAGTTAGTTTATCACGTGTGTTGATCTTATAGGTCATACCCGGTTTTGATAATAACAAATACTTAGGTATTTGATGGTTTTCAAGTGTTTTTGCAGACTTAGATGAGCATCGCAAGGAATGACACTTGAAACAACATGAAGACCGTGAAGATTTTAATTTTTATTACCAATTCAATTAATGTAATATGGGTCTGTAATAGTAACTAGGAATATGGTATGTATTACTTACCTGCATATCATGTATATAGGATATATGGTAAGCTTAAAATGACCGTAGAATGACCATAGGAACCGAATGACCTTAGGGCACAGGTCGACCTACGCCGAATTTTTGGGACTATCTTAAAACAGCCTCAGTAATACCCTAATATGACTCTAGTTCCCAACACTCTCACATATATCATAGTAAATTCAAGAGTGTTTTTAATGTACTTAAATTGAATATTATTAGGGACATTGAGAGAGCTTGGGCAATTGAACCCCAGGAGTTCAAAACTCCTCGAGCGCCCAAACTGTTGATAAGTCAACCGTTGACTTAGGCTCTCGAGCGACCGAACATATTTGTGCACACTATCCACAGGCGCCCGAACCCTTTGAAAGGTACATTCCACCAACTCAGGTGACCGAGCAATATATTTCAAACTGAGCCTCGGGCGACCGAACACATGAGTTCGGGCCACCAAACCTACGACCGGGCACCCGAATCTACAAACAGAGGCTACTAACTTTTGTTTAGGTTTTCGAGGCATGACAAGGGTGACTAAACCTATTTAAATAAATTTTATTACCATGTCTGTTCGAGCGACCGAACCATGGTTCAACCACCCGAACCTTGACGAGTTAAAATTAATTTAACTGCGGTAAAAATGGGTTAAGTTGGGTTAAGTGTGTTTGAACATTTTGAATCTTTTGTAATAATTCTCAAAAAGTCCCAAACGGTTATATTTTTTACCTTGCCTATAAATATAGGCTCATTTGCAAAGATTAGCAAAAATTAGCAAGTTGATTAGTCAAAAAATCCTCTCTTTTCAAAATACATTCTTTTTTCAAATACTCTCAAATCTTCACTTGATATATTCTAAGTTTGTTAAAGCATATTAAGAGTGCTTATGATTGCTACACCTTGTTAGAAACTCCCATTTGATTGATTGAGTATGATATTATTTTTGGGGAGTTTAGCTTAGGTTTATCCCATAGATTTTGATATTATAAATCTTATGTTGGGATAAACTAAGTGAACTTGGGATATTTGCATTATTATTGCAAGTGTCCAATAGATTTGATTTTTGTTGTGCAAAGATTTTTCAGCAAGAAAACGATTTTCAAACTAGTATTGTGCTTATTTCATTGAGGAAAATCTTCTTGAAAGCATAATTATTGTACCATTTGATTAAGAGAATAATGTTGTATTTCCGGACATATTTGGTGCATATCTACTTTACATGAAAGCATAATTACTGTACCATTTGATTGAGAGAATAATGTTGTATTTTTAGGCGTGGCCTGAGAGGGCGATAATCCAACCCAGTAAGGATTGTGTAGAGGTTGAGGTCAGCCCTGTGCTGATTGACCTGGTTGTTTAGGTGCCGTGCCACCCGTTTAAGTGAACATTATAGTGGTAATCTTTGTTCTAGTGTAGCCAAGGCAGGGACATAGGCAGTATTGGCCAAACCCTGATCACATATCTTGTATGCACTGTTTATCTTTCTACAATTTACATTCCTACACGTATATGTTATAGTTGGTAAATGTTGCGCATGATTTTAATTTTCACACGTTACACTTATCTGCGCATTTGGAACTACATAGACAGACCCTAGGTTGTGAATGTATTGCTGCTATTTAGGTCAAACTTAGGAAAAGTTTTAAATTTCAATTCACCCCCCCCCCCCTTTTTTCCTGGGAATACATCAAAGCTAACGACGTGTATTGTAAACTAGGTTTCATGTAAGTACATCTCAATTGGTTTTTGTTATGAAACTTTTAGTTTATTTATTTGGACTCTAGATACCTTTTAAAGTTTTGCAAAATATTTTTACAAAGTCCAAATATTATTTCAAAAGATTTAAATTGTTTTTGGAATTTAAAATATAAAGAAATTTAAACAATGTGGTCTGACATTGTTGGCCTAACAAGGCTTAATCCCATTTTAATAATGACAAACTAAGGAATCTAATTGTGCCATCAAGTGTACTTACGCGTATTATAGCTTACAAATACAATGAACAGTGTAAAGTCATGAAGAACCCATGTAAAATGAAGAATGACTACTGAAGATGAAGCTTGGATGAAGATTAAGCTTAAAGACACGAAGACTAAGATAGTAATCCATATGTATCGTAATATAAGTCTCGTGTAAGTACTTCTCAAACTTATGTTTGTTGTGAAACTCTTAGGATTATTGGACCTAGACACCTGTTTTAATAATTTGGAAAATATATTTACAAAGTCCAAATATCTTTTCAAAAGGATACAAATGAGTTGTGGAATAAAAAATAAAATAAACATTGAATTTCAGGGTGTTCAGGCGTCTGAGGCTTATGCTTAGTTGACTGAATGCAGCAGTCTGAACAAACTGATCTGACATCAGTGAAAAAAATAGAAATTCCACGTTGGTTTTTTCGACAATCTTGTGTCAAATTTTAAATAACTTTTTTAAATTAGGTATGAAAAATTTTGGACAAAACCTTTTGAGATTTGATAAAAAAAAGATACAAATTTATTGGTTTCAAAAATTTCAAAGACATTTCCTACTTTCTAATTTTTTAAAAATTTTAATCCCTCCAAAGTCTTACCTTTTTCGTAAAATATATATAAAAAATAAGGTTTATGTCTTTTTTATAAATCTCAAGAGATGGCTATGAAAATCCTAAAACTTCATGAAAGGTGCACAAAATTTTTAAAATTATTCAAACTTTTTTTAACAATTCCAATCAATCATGTGACTGAATTTTTCAAAATTAAATTGACAAAATTATAAATTGATGATGAAAAAAGTAACTTACATAGCACATTATATTTTTGTATGAAATTTACAATAAATTTATTAATATATTAAATTTAATTGGTCTAAAAATAATTATTCTTCTTTATGCCTTCCTTTCATTAAATGCATGACATGAATCCAAAATGACACTCTTTTCATGTGTCTTGTATTAATTTTTTGTATAAAGTATAAAAAAAGACTCAATGAAATGGCCAAAAGCTTACAAAACTATTCCCAAGATTTGACTCTACTTGAAATTTTTTTACAATAAATGGTGAATAATTACAATGAAAAAAACCAATAATAATTTAACCATGAAAATGATCTCTAAATTAAAGAGTTGCAAAGTATTAAAAGTATCAAATATTTAGGCTTAAAATTAATTAAAGCAAAGGATTACGTCATTTATTAACGATTGATTAAAAATTCAAATAAAATGGGACAGTTAAAGATTAAAAAAAAATCAAAATTCGATTGTTCCCCGCGTAATCGAAATTAGATAAATCCCCTTACAGTACTCGTTAAGAGAGAGAGAGAGAGAGAGAGAGAGAACCCCCTTAGAGTACTCATTGAGAGAGAGAGCCCCCACGCCAACATGCCGCCGCGCCGCATCAACAGAACGCCTACCATGGAGGACTCTGTCCCCGGGCATACTACGACACCGTCGGCCCCGCTGATTGTGAAGATGCATTCGTTTATCCGTGACCACGATGTCGAACATGCAAAATCGAGCGTCGCGAGAAAGCTCGGGGATCTCTTTGATCAGGTGGCTTTGTAAAGCGCCGACCGTAGTAAGAGAGGCATTGAACCATGACTTGAGAATGAAGATGAGAGTCCTTCCTACGGAATAATTAGGGTTTCTTTCTTTGATTTTTTTTTAGATAAAAAGTTTTATTCGTGTGGATGTACAGATAAATATTTCATGTTGATTCAACTTGCTGATTTCGCTTGTCCTTTTTTAATTCAAATGTATCAAAATTTGATATTAAAGTATTTTAATACTTTCCCAATTAGAAGCTATGAAAACGAAGAAAAATAAATAGTTTTTTGTTAATGATAGAACATTGAACACCTTCTTTATGCTTCAATCTAGCCCTCCTGTGCCTTTAGGATCGAAAATTCTTTATTTATATTACATTAATCATGAGTAAACGTGAGTAAACTAAACCTTTAATTGTATGGTTTCCCTTACTATAGGAATCAAAATTATCAAGACTCCCGATTCCTTTTTTTTTTTCAACTGCAGATAGATTTTTTTTTTTTTGGGTTAGCATTTAGGATGCAATTTCTTGGAAAGTTATGAACCGTTGCAACTATGGTTTGCAACATACACTTTGTAGGCAATAAAAAGCAATAGCATATCTTCATATTGGGCCTGGTTTCGTCACCTCCTCTCTCTGTTTCAACTTCATTTCTACAGTATGGAGTCATCGTCTTGGCAATGCCTATCCTAACAATAGAAAAGAGCGCAGCCAACCTACATTGGTAACGACTTGAGCAATTTTCTTCTCTAGAAAAAACATTTATTTGAATCTAGAGTTTTGATAATTTTGAATCTCATAGCAAGGGAAACCGTACAATAAAAGGGTTGGTTTACTCACATTTACTCATGATTAATATAATATAAACAAAAAATTTCCGACCCTAGAGGCACAAGAGGGCTAGATTGAAGCATAAAGAAGATGTTCAATGTTCTATCATCTACAAGCAACACTATTTCTTCTTCTTCTTCTTCTTCCCAGCTTCTAATTGGGAAAATATTAAAAAGCTTTAATATCAAAATTTGATGCATTTGAATTTAAAAAGGACAAGCAAAACCAGCAAGTTGAATCAACATGAAATATTTCTCAATACATCCACACAAATAAAACTTTTTACCCAAAAAAATCTCCAAGAAAGAAACCCTAATTATTTCGCAGGAAGGACTCTCATCTTCATTCTCAGGTCATGGTTCAATACCTCTCTTACTACGGTCGGTGCTCTCTGAAGCCTCCCGATCAAAGAGGTCCTGGAGCTTTCTCGTGACGCTCGGTTTTGCGTCATCGTGGTCACGGATGAATTATGAGCGGGGCCGATGGAGTCTTTTTGAACCCCGTGCCTGACCACGGGGAATAAGGGTGACTTTTTGAACAGCACCATGTCCTGGAGAAAATGTTCTGCAGAACAGCAAAAAAGGAAGCAGAAGTAATTTTATTAACTCATGAAGCGAATCATCTTAACAAAAATATACCATGTCACTGCACTACAAAAACACTAAAACAATCAACATATGAAAAAGCGGTTAATTAACAAAAGAGAGAATATAATTGGATTGATAATCATTTATTTATTAGTCATAAAGCTACATTTGAGGAGGAAGATCAAACTTCAGAAATTTAATACGATCAAACAACTTGCTACAATGATGAAAATTAATGATAGAATGCAGTGGAAATTCTTGATGGCCACAATTACTAAATTCACTTTCCCTTCTACCACTGTCAAATATAAGTTCATTATCAGACTAACGAAATTCGCATTTGGCACAAAGATGCTAAGCACATGCCCCAGATGCACCAGTGCATATATCAAATAAGAATATGCATCATCATCATTGCATCTATGATATTTGATGGCTGGAAAATAAGCAAATCCAGGTTCTATTACTTAATTATAATGACTCAGCACCATGCATGAAGAACTGTCACCTCCCCCCCCCCCAAAAAAAAAAAAAAAAGAAAAACAGAGAGTGAGAGAGAGAGAGATGATTGTTGCAATAACCAAGACATAAAGCATTAGCTAAGAAAAAATAAAAATAATGTATTTAAACCTTGTTTTTCCTTTTTGTTTTGGTGTGGTGGGCGCAGTTGTCATTAGAAGCAAGTTGGGGCAAATGAGTTGGATGAAAAATGAGATTATGTACTCGCAGGCTAGAACTTAATGCATTGACAAAATGATACCTAGACAAAACCATCGAATGCTGCCTCACATTTTACAGATCATCAAATATTAAAAAATTTATACCTTGCATAAAATAAAACTCTAAAAGCGGACATGTCTTAGTAGGTTTTGTGCAATTAATATTGCTGCTCAGACATTATAGAACATCAAATATTAAAAAAAAAATTTGTAATTTGCACCCCCCAAAAAAAAAAATATCCTAAAAATGGGCAGGTTTTGTGCATTTGACAATATGAGGTTTGACAATATCACACAGATGTCCCTGCCAAGAATGCATAATCCTACCTATTACACAAATACAATTAGAGTGCCAATTTCAATTGATTGATTTTGTTCTCCAAACTCGATTTTGGACTGTCATCCAACTTTCCCAAAAACCATAAAAAGATTTTAGAAAAGGAAAAAAAAAAAAACAATCTTCAGCTAAATCAAACCTTCCTGGTACTATTATGCAGGTGAGTAAAATTTTTAAAAGGGCTGGACCAAGTTAAAGGAATATAATGTCCCAATTATCTACCATTGAATAATATTTGCATCATGGCATTGGATGTGCAGATAGAATATTAGAAAGGTTTAAGTATCTGAATTTTCTAGAAACATTAACAGCAGAAATGTTCTCTCTTACCCACAAATAGCATGGCCAACTTCATGGTATGCCACCAGACTTTTGCTCTTCCCATCACTCATAACTGTTTCTTCCATTCCAGCCACAATCCTATCAATTGAATCATCAATCTCTTTTGATGAGATTGCTGTCTTCCCACGACGACCAGCCAATATGGCAGCCTCATTTAAGAGGTTTGCCAGATCTGCCCCACTGAAACCAGGCGTTCTCATTGCTATCACATCCAAAGATACATCACCATCAAATTTCTTATTGCCACCATGAACCTTTAAGATCTCTGTTCTTCCCCGCATATCTGGAACATCAACAGTTACCTGCACCAATACATCGGATTAAATTTTTCTCAGTCAGAGTCAATATAGTAAAAAATAAACAAATAGATAATAACCTGTCTATCAAATCGTCCAGGCCTCAATAAGGCAGAATCAAGAATATCCGCATGGTTAGTTGCTGGAATCACAATGATACCAGTGTTTCCCTCAAAACTATCCATTTCGGTCGAAAGCTGGTCAAGAGTCTGCTCCCTTTCATCATTCCCTCCTCCGATTCTGGTTCCTCTTTGCCGTCCAACAGCATCAATTTCATCAACAAACACAGTGCAAGGAGCATTCTCCTTTGCCTTCATAAAAAGATCACGAACTCGAGAGGCGCCAACACCAATAAACATTTCAACAAACTCAGAACCTGATATAGAAAAAAAAAAATGGAACCCCTGCTTTGCCAGCAATTGCTTTTGCCAAAAGAGACTTCCCAGTTCCCGGGGGACCAATAAGAAGGACGCCTTTGGGAATTCGAGCACCAACTGCAGTGAATCTCTCTGGCTTCTTCAGAAACTCCACCACCCATGAAGTCCTGCTTTGCTTCATCTACTCCAGCAACATCATCAAATGTCACACCAGTGTTTGGTTCCATTTGGAACATGGCTTTGGATTGACCAAAGGCAAGGGGGAATCCAGGCCCACCAGGACCACCCATACCTTCCAGATGAGCGCCGAGACAAGAGAAACAGACCACCAATTAATATCAATGAGAAAGCAAGGTTCCCAATCAGGTTAAATAATAAAGAACCGGAGTCCTCTTGAGCATTATGTGCTGCAAAGTCAATGTTCTTCTCCCTGAACTTCTGAAGAAGCTCCTGGTTGAGTCATGGCAGCTGCATGCGTACTCGCTGCACCCAGTTACCGAACTCAGGAGAAACAGCCTCAACAATAGCTATGGTTCCACTCTCAAACAAATCTACCTTTTTCACCCTTTCCTTGTCCAAATACTCTAAATACCTAGAATATGACACCCGTGATGAAGAAACCCCCTGCTCATCAGCAGAAGCTTTCCCAGTGCCCACTAAAGCAGGCATACCAAGTCCCACATTTCCAACCAGCAACTTTGGAAAGTCTCTTCTCCCTTCATATTTCTCCCGGTCCAAAGAGGCTTTTGTGAGAACTACCTTAGATGACCTACCAACTGAAAGAAGGCTTGATGAAGGAAAAAGACGCCTGCCATAAAAATCCTTATTCAAACCCGGTTTAGTCCTAAGAGTTGATATACCATTTCCGGAAAGGCAGCCCGATGAAGCTGCCATCTATGATATAGAACAGAATTACCTGCAGAACAGGTACAAAATTCCAGACATAGTACATAAATTAGAAGTAAATTCAAATTTTTTTATGTAAAGTAACCTGCATTCACTAATAACTATTTCTGACATGCACAAAATTTCCTCATTGGATAATAAACGTTACAGAAAGCTCACCTTTATTAGTTAGATTATTCATCATATTTTAGAATCATTATTTCCAAAGAGAGGGACGTCATTCTTAGAACTTTGCTTTATTGCTTCCTAATATGATTATATCACTCATTTCTTGTTTTCTTGATTATTTCTGCTTCTTCCAGTACTTCTTCTCCCCTCCTGCTTAATTCCTGCTTCCCCAGCTCCCCCAATCCTCAAAGCCCCAAAATCCTACTTCATTTTCTCCATGCTCACTCCAGCAACTTATAAGTGTCAACTATCAAACTCCAATCATGCTGATACCTATGCATCAATTGAAATCAAATGTAAAGACAAACTAGATCCTATTCATTTTGTTTCTAGAGGTTTCAAATTAACATAATACTCATAAAAGTGATTATAGTCCTACTAGGTATCAAACTCCTTATTGACACCAGTGACTAAACCCAACTCTTTCATCAGAAAATTTCTTGATTCATGTTAGACTAAAAGGATAAGAACTATGGCAGCTAACTTCAAGAAGCAAGAGAGATATATGCTTTAATGGGGGTTTGCGCCAGTGGCATGGACAAAAATCAGCAGAACCTGTCAGCATGAGCTGTATGTGTGGTGTAATTATTAGCTTGATTTTGTAATTAATCCTAGGAATCGGGTTAGTTGACCAATCTTGTGTATTAAATATAGGAATATTTAGTTTCTCTTAGAATAGGATTGTTTCCTGCTTTGTAGGATGCAATTGTATCTATATATTGCCTCCAACTAGAAAAAAAAATAGTATGAGAATTATCCACAAACACCATTGTTTAACATGGTATCAGAGCAGTTCTAATCTTAAGAGAACTCTCTAACATGAACCAAATCTCGTATTCTGAAGCCCATACCCAAAAATTACCATCAAAATTTTTTTTCCCTTTCTTCTTGTTCATCTGAAACTACATTGCGGATCCCAATCCCATTATGCCAACCATACCAAACAACCCAACACTACCAATTATTGTCCACCAAGACAATTCTGTGTTTCCTAACTAAAAATCATGTACTATGCCAAAAATATTGCAGAAAGTGAACCTATCATCAGGCACCAAAATGGTGTCATCAGTGAACTGCAATGCAAAACTACCACATCATCCCTCACTGAAAAACCCCATCCAATCCTCCTATTCAAAACACCAGCAAGCAAAATTAAGAGAAAAGGAGACAAAAGAGCCCCTTGCCTTGATTCCCTAGAGGCCAAAAACCAAGTGTTGGTTCTCCATAGAACTCAAAAATAATAATAAATAAAAAGGGCATAATAAAGAAAAACAACCTCTCCATCTCGAACGAAACCTCTTCCTATCCAAAACACCATCCAAAAATCTTCAATTGTCCCAATCATTAACAACCTCAAAATCTCACTTAAACACCAGATCATTCCTCTTATTACTCCTAACATCTTCAAATATGTCAAGTTGGGCAAGGAAAAGCTTGGGCATAAATCACACTTTAAGGGCCAGCCTAGGCTTGTCTTTGCATACTTATATAGCTTTAGGAAGGCATGTGTGAGCATGCATGCATGCAAGTAGTTTAGAATCAGTTATACACATGCATACACACATGCACACACACAAACTCATAGTTAAGCTTGCCAACACATATTAATTAGATTTGTTGGCAATAAAATTAACATCAAACACCAGATACGCTGACAGTAATATTAAGAAATCCTCCCACTTGCTGTCCAGAAAATATCATGTTCAAGTATTAACAGTTCAAACATAATAATTAGAACAATTTATGCCATTTGAAACAAATTTCCCCTTCATCAGGTTTGCAGATTTTCTACAGATAAGACGTCTTTAATAATGGCCTCCTTCATTCATATTAGCAGACAGGCATTGAGAATTTCAGTGCATACCTAGGGCAGTAGGGTAGGGAAAGCACTCAAAAGTTTTTGCTTGTTTGCATTCAGAAAATCAAGTGTTGCTTCTGCAACAAGAGGATCTGCAAACTCACTGCAATCGGCATTAAAAACAGGTTGGAATGCGCTGATCATCAAATTACAAGATGCAAAATTTCAACTTTGAATGGAATCAAGAATATCAACAATAGAATAAATGCTAAAACAAAAAAAGAAACAATCTATATGGAGAGAGAGAGAGAGAGAGAGAGAGAGAGAGAGAGAGAGAGATAACAATATAACATTGATGGCAAAAGAAAGTCCTATTAAACTATCCAATAAAGCTGCAACAAAAAGGATTCTTTTACAGACCTTATACTTGACCAAAGAAATATAATGGTAAAATTCTACTTAAAGTTCTACTAGGCCTTTTTTTGCAACAAATCATTGGTATTAATTCTATTGAAAATCGCAGGTCAAATATAAGCTTCGACTCTGGAAAGAACCTTAGGGCCCATTTGTTGCAAAAAATAATTAACACTTTCCATTATAGTTTTCTAAAAAATTACAAAAAAATTCAGTTAATTTTGAAGTTTTACAACATTGTATTAAAAACTAAAAAAAAAATTGGCATTATTTGCTTGTGAAAATAGTTTTATTTTCCTGTTAATGGTCATTTTAGTTATCAAGCATTATTCGTTTTTTTTATTAACTAAAACAACAAAAATCAGAAATCAAGCCAACCAGTTCTTCCAATCCCTATTTAAATCCTGAAAGCTAGCTTCCCTGAAAATTCCAAACCCGATGCACAATAAAGAAGTCAAAAACTGAATCTTTTCCCACACCAAATATGCATTCAACTTCTTCCCAGAAAAAAATCCGCACATTACATTCCAACCATAAACCCCATAAAACTGCATACTTGCTACACTTTCATAGAGCTGCCCCGTCCTTCGTTCTTCCAAAGCCAGCAAAAGAAGTGATTAACAAGTGTTCCATCGAACAGGGGCATACCCAACTCTCTTCCATAAAACTCTTCCATAAAACCAAACAATTTACTCCAAATCCTCCATGCAAAATCACAATGCAAAAGGAGATGGGAGGCTGTTTTGGAATTTCTATAACAGAAAAGGCAAACATCTGGAGAGAGAGCCTTCAAAGGTCTCCTAATCTGCAGCAAGTTATTGGTATTAATTTTGTTAAGCACAACCAAGCAAGTAAACGCTTTAATTTTTGGGGGAACTTTAACCTTCCAAATAACAGGGAAAAGAGGAAAGGGAGAGTTTGAATAGGACAAAATTCAAAGAATGTTTTACAAGAAACACCCCCAAATGATCCAGACACCAAGAAGGAAAATCCCTGCCCAAGGATAATCTGCAATTGTTCAATACGGGCAACAAGGACGACAACTCCACCATCTCCCTATCATTTTGAGGTCTATATAGGATTATTGTGTTAGTGTTATGTTAATGAGTGAGAGTTAGTGAGGATATTATGGTCACTGACATGAAATTGACATATGTTACAAAAAGAGGGAGAGACCTATCATTGTGCTAGGTCTTCCATTTTGCTCAATTATTCAACATGCATCAAAGCAAGATCTGACCTAAATCCTAAGCTCAAACAAAACAACCAAACCCTACACCAAATCCTAAACTTCAAACCTGCTGCTGTAGAAGGATTATCCACACCACCAAAAGACCAGAAGCAAATTCCAGGAGCTGCCACAAAATGCTGTAGTTACTGGAAAAGTCCTGGGCGCTGCTTTCCTATCAGAAACTCAAAAAACACATTATATTTTGCAAAAAAATAACCGCATAGCCACCCTAAGAACCTGCCAGTCTGCTGCTCTGTGAAATTTCACAGCTGAAGAGTGTCCCAACACCGCCACGCGGCGACCAGAAGCTGACAGCTCTGACTCCACGCACCATCGCATGAGTGTTTTGAGCAAGATTTCTGCTCCAATTTTTCCAGAATGTTCTAAATACCTCCATACATCATAATATCAAGTTGTTCGTCATGTATTTCCTTCAAAGAATTCAACTTTTTTTATTGTTCACTCGGAGCACTCTGTTAATGGTTTTTTGGTACTGTTAGAACTGTGCTAGTTTGGGGCTCTGTGTAAGCCTTTTGGTGTCATGAGATTAAAGTAAAGTCAATAATTTAGCTGAGGAGGTATATATGCAGCCTCCTCCAAGGTATCCTCATCCTCCTGGTAAGGTTTGTCGTCTCTGACGAGCATTATATGGGCTTAAGCAAGCTCCCTGTGCTTGGTTTGCCAAGTTCAGCTCCACTGTTTCACAGCTTGGGTTTGTTTCTAACCCCTATGATTCAGCTCTTTTTACTCGTCACAATGATACTAGCATCACTATCCTGCTACTTTATGTTGATGATATGATCATTACTGGTGATGATACTTCTAGTATGCATGAGCTTAAAGAGTTTTTGTGTCAGCAATTTGAGTTGAAAGACCTCGATTCTCTTAGCTACTTCCTCGGCTTAGAGGTGTCCCCTACCTCTGATGGCTACTCTTTGACCCAAGCCAAGTATGCTTCTCATCTTCTCACACGTGGTGGTCTCACAGATTGTAAGATAGTTGATAGTTCGCTGGAATCCAACATCAAACTCCGTGCTACTGATGGGGAGCTCCTTCTCGATGCCACTTGTTACCAACAACTTGTTGGGAGCTTGGATTTTCTCACTATCACTATACTAGACATTGCAGGTTTATTCTGATATTGATTGGGCAGGGGACCCTACTGATCACCAGTCTACCATTAGTTTCCTTTTTCTGCTTGGTGACTCTTTTATCTCTTGACGGAGCAAAAAGCAGACTATTGTTGCTCGCTCTAACACTGAGATTTGAGTATCGGGCCCTTGCTGATACTACTTCTGAGCTTCTTTGGCTTCTCCAAGATATGGGTGTTCCTCGGCCCTCGAGCACTCCGCTTTATTGTGACAATCATAGTGCTGTCCAGATCGCTCATAACGATGTCTTTCATAAACGCACCAAACACATCAAGATCGACTGTCATTTTGTGTGTCATCATCTTCAGGAGGGGGCACTTTGCCTCTTGTCAGTTCATTCGGCTGATCAGTTGACTGGTATCTTCACGAAGGCTCATCCACCTGATCGCCATCATGCTTTAGTTTGCAAACTCCATTTGGCATCTTTGATACCACCTTGAGTTTGAGGGGGGAGGTTAGCATATCTCCCTAATTAAGTTGATTGACTAATCTCCATGATTTGGTCAATCTCCATGATTTGTGTAATTAGCATTAATGATTTACCTTTGTGAGCTTGCCTCCTTCACCTATAAAAGGATGACCCTTATACAATTTTATATATACAAAAATACAAAAGTTATTTACAACTCTTTCTTTCTTCTCTTAGTTTTAACATGACTATTTTGTCATTTTTGTCAAGTAATTGAAACGATTCAATCTTTTCTTGTTCAAAACTCAAAAGAGTTAATACCTAAACAACTAATTGAGAAAATTAATAATAACATTACATCCCTAAATTTTTTTAACATAATATAATCCTCAAATTTCTATTTGCTTGCTTCAAAACTTTTTTTATTCACTTGCTATAATCTTTAGTAATATTAATAAATTTAACATTAATAAATATTTATACACATGCACCGATAAAAAAAAATTGAATTTCGAGAGTTACTTTTGAACTTTGATTTTGAATTTGTGTGGATTTCGACAAAACATAATTGATAATCATATTCATTCTATTGAAATCTATACAAATTCAAATTCAAATTCAAATCAACGATATGAAATTCAGGTTTCTAGACACTAGCATATTATTTTTCCATTTATGTTAGTAGGCACATGATTTAATGTTACTATTATTAACATTTAAGAGGGAAAAAACTTTGATCCACAAAACGTGTCACGCAGTAGTTTATGTGGGGTCACACTACTTATTTAGTAAAATTTTAAAGAATAGGACTTACGAGTCTTTTCTCTATTGAATATCGAATAATTAAAAGAAATTTATAACCAAAAGGACCTCAATCGTGTCCTTCGTGCAAAATCCTTTTAAACACAAATAACAACATTAACACCCACATTTAAGACTTTGTTGAAGAGGTGATGCATGAACACATTGAATCCAAATAAAATAGATCATGTAATCTTAGTCCATATTAAATAGCCAATATATGATTGATTAAGAAATATATATTGCCCAATATAGGAAAGATTTCCAAACAAAGCATACTAATAATAGTCAGTACTATCCCTATAATAATAATAAAAAAAAAAGAAAAAAAAATATAAGTGCATTCCGAAATCCACAAATGGGGGAAGGCTTCCTTTTGCCGTATTTATTAATTTTCTTTTTTACCCATTTCCTCCACTGGCCGATTGCCTTTCTCTTTTGCCGAATTCCACATTGAACATTTGAAATTTTAGAATTCTCAAAAATATTTTGTTTTTACTTTCTTTGGGATATGAGAAAAGAATAGTCCATTGCTCTCTTTGGCCTAAAGCTAAAGGCAAGCCAGTTTTAAGAGGCACAGATGAGACACCTAGATTTATGTTATTTTCAATCTATTTTTCTTCATGCATAACTAAAAAAATTCATGTAATTTGAAAAAAAATAAAAATAAAATAGTTAGTTATAAAAATAGTTTTATTTTTATTTTTCAAAGAATTACAAAAACTAATTTATTTTTTAATTTTAAGTCATTTATATAGAAAAATGAAAAATTATAAGAAGCTTTGGCACAGCTCACTTGTGAGGGTCATTTTTTTTTTTTTTTGAATTAATTACAAAAATTCTAAATTCGTATAGTAATGCAAAATGCTTTATTATTATTTTCTCTAATTTTTTATGAAATTTTTAAAAATAAAAATATAATGCATCTTTTATAATTATTTTGAAATTTTAAAATTATTCAAAAAAAAAAAAAAACCTTTTATTTACTCTATCTTCAATATAAATCTCAACTTTTATAATATTTAAAAACTAAAACATAAATAATCCTCTAAATAATTAAATGAGCCGAAGTCATTATAAAGTGCAGAAAGACCTAGCAAGTGTGAAAATATCTGACAACCAACACATGAAAATACAAACATTTTAATGAATAAAATAAGCTCTCACATATTCACATTCACATGTAAAACGAAAATGTTCCAGTGCTGCAGCACCACCTAAAATTTTATTAATTATATTACCTTATTAACCGAACATAAGTAGAATAAAAAACAAAAAACAAAACAAAGCCAAAATAGAAATAGGAATTTAAAAAAGATAACTCTAATTTTTGTCCCCCACTACGCAACTCACGTGCTATTATCGTCGCCCCGCCGCCGTTAACTCTCAACGACGCCGTCCTCCTCCTCCCCGTCGAATTCACTCTCCTCGCCAGCCTCTTCCTCCACCCACTACTCCACTGGAATGCACTCCGTCTTGTGCCGCCACTTCCAGCCCAGAGCCTGGCATGCGCGGGAGAAGTAGCAAACCTCGCCGCCGCCGGAACTCGTGACGTCGCGTCTCTGGCCAATCGTAGCACATCCTCAGGCTAGGTCCAAGCGATTCGCCCCGGATCACGAACCACTCCGCAAGGAATCGGCTGGCCGAGTGAACCTTCGGCGCTGGCACGATGCACCCGAAGTCGCTCAGTAACGAACATCCCGTGCCGTTCAAGTGATCGGACTGGACGTTCCGCGCGTGAGAGAGCACAGCAAAGATCTCGCGTGCGTCGACCTGGGCAAGGAAAAAGTTACCCTTCACGGCGTTCTGTCGGATGCCTACGCCGTCCTTGAGGCAGTGGCCAAGCTCCCGAAGGGCGTCCACGTGGCCGAGGAGAGCAGTGCATTCGCAAAGAGCGAAGCTAGCGCGGAGGAGCTCCTCTGTCTTGGAGCCGCCGCTACCATTTAACTGTATTACGGCGAGCGAGTACAGCGACGGCGAGTCCGAGCCAAACACCGCCTTGCCCATCATTGAAGCTCCGCTCCCGCAATTTTGCAAACAGTAGAAACGAATCTGTGAACAAAATCATAAGATCATAAAAAGTGCTGAAATTTTACTTAAATTTTAATTCGCCCTGATGAAATTGAAGTGTAATTTACCATGCCGAGAGTGTAGCAGGCTTCGACGTTGCCAGCGTCGGTGCAGAGCTTCAAGAACCGGTGAGCGGAATTCTACCAGTTTTTGGCTTTCAAAGGGAACAATTTCGAAGATGCCTTGGACAGTACTAGCGAATGGAGACCCAATTCGTTCAATCTCTTGCATCTGTTACAATAATCAACAACATCAGATTCAAACGATACACAGAGAGCATCTTATCTATTTCAGCACCACAATTTTTCAAAAAAAAAAAAAAGATAAAGAAAAATTCTCCCTTTTCTATTTTCACTCACGTTTTGAAAAAAAAAAAAACCAGATATACAGTTATTCGCAACAACCCTATGCACAAAGGTTTTTTTTTTTCAAAACTTGAGCGAAAATAGAAAAGCGAGAATTTTTCTTTATCTTTTTTTTTTTTTGAAAAATTATGGTGTTGAAACAGATAAGATGCTCTCTATGTGTATCGTTTGAATCTGATGTTGATTATTGTAACAGATGCAAGAGATTGAAAGAATTGGGTCTCCATTCGCTAGTACTGTCCAAGGCATCTCCGAAATCGTTCGATTTGAAAGCCAAAAACTGGTAGAATTTCGCTCACCGGTTCTTGAAGCTCTGCGCCGACGCTGACAACGTCAAAGCCTGCTACACTCTCGGCATGGTAAATTACACTTCAATTTCATCAGGGCGAATTAAAATTTAATTAAAATTTCAACACTTTTTATGATCTTATGATTTTGTTCACAGATTCGTTTCTACTGTTTGCAAAACCACGGGAGCGGAGCTTCAATGATGGGCAAGAAGGCGTTTGGCTCGCACTCGCATGCGCTGTCGTTGTACTTGCTTGCCGTAATACAATTAAACGGCAACGGCGGCTCCAAGACAGAGGAGCGCCTCCGCGACGGCTTCGCTCTCTGCGAACGCACTACTTTCCTCAGCCACGTGGACGCCCTCCGGGAGCTTGACCACTGCCTCAAGGACGGCGTAGGCGTCCACAGAACGTCGTCAAGGGCAACTTTTTCCTCGCCCAGGTCGACGCGCGCGAGATCTTTGTCGTGCTCTCTGACGCGCGAAACATCCAGTCCGATCACTTGAACAGCACAGGATGTCCATTACTGAGCGACTTCGGGTGCATCGTGCCGGCGCCGAAGGCTCACCTGGCCAACCGATTCCTTGGGGAGTGGTTTGCGATCCGGGGCGGATCGCCTGGACCCGGTCTGAGGATGTGCTACCCCTGCTCGGCCAGCCGGAGAAGCAACGGAACGAATTCCGGCGGTGCTCCGGCTGCACCGAGGTTAGCTACTATTCCCACGCGTGCTAGTCTCTGGGCTGGAAGCGGTGGCACAAGACGGGGTGCATTCCGGTGGAGCAGTGGGTGGAGGAAAAGCCCGGCAAGGAGGGTGAATTCGACGGGGAGGACAGCGTCGTTGAGAGTTAACGGCGGGGTGACAGTAACGGCACGTGAGTTGCGTGGTGGGGGACAAAAATTAGAGTTATCATTTTTAAATTCCTATTTCTATTTTGGCTTTGTTTGGCTTTTTTTTTTTTTATTCCCCTTATGTTCGGTTAATAAGATAATATAATTAATAAAATTTTAGGTGGTGCTGTAGCACTGCAACATTTTCGTTTTACATGTGAATGTGAATATGTGAGAGCTTATTTTATTCATTAAAATGTTTGCATTTTCATGTGTTGGTTGTCAGAAATTTTCACACTTGCTGGATCTTTCTGCACTTTATAATGACTTCGGCTCATTTAATTATTTAAAGGATTATTTATTTATTTATTTATGTTTTAGTTTTTAAATATTATAAAAGTTGAGATTTATATTGAAGATAGAGTAAATAAAAGGTTTTTTTCTTTTAAAAATAATTTTAAAATTTCAAAATAATTATAAAAGATGCATTATTTTTTTATTTTTAAAAATTTCATAAAAAATTAGAGAAAATAATAATAAAGCATTTTGCATTACTATACGAATTTAGAATTTTTGTAATTAATTTTTAAAAAATATAAAAAAAAAATGACCCTCACAATTGAGCTGTGCCAAAGCTTCTTATAATTTTTCATTTTTCTATATAAATGACTTAAAATTAAAAAATAAATTATTTTTTTGTAATTCTTTGAAAAATAAAAATAAAACTATTGTTATATGGACTAAGATTACATGATCTATTTTATTTGGATTCAATGTGTTCATGCATCACCTCTTCAACAAAGTCTTAAATGTGGGTGTTAATGTTGTCATTTGTGTTTAAAAGGATTTTGCACGAAGGACGCGATCGAGGTCCTTTCGGTTATAAATTTCTTTTAATAGGATAGTCTATTCGATATTCAATAGAGAAAAGACTGGATCGCAAAACATAGCATATATAGAACAATATGCACAAGAGTTGACGCTTGACAGCATCCAACCTATCCCTCTCCTAAAAAAGTGAGATCACTTGGAAACTGCTGTTATGCAGTAGTGCTATTCAACCAACTGCATTAAATGCATCAATTAAAATTCAGCCTAGAAGGAAATATCCGTGAAGAAAAAGAATCCAGGAGGCAACAATGCATATGATGAAAGAGCGCAGTCATATCAATGTATGTTTGTCATTTTAGTCATTATTTCCTGTATAGACAACAGGATTATCACTTTTACTCCAACTAGTGTTAATGGACATGCAATCCTAAGGTAAACAAAATTCAGTGAATCAATATTTATCACTGCAGCGAGAACACCTTAGTGAGCCAAATGAAACAAATTTAGAGTCCTCAAATCCATGTAACATTAAATAATTGCTTTAGAAAATGATTTTCACAAAAAAAAAGTGCATTTGAGTTAAACTCAAAATGCTAAAAATAATTAGTAATTAGCTTGAAGCAGAAACTATTATGTATAAATTATATATCAATGAGCTATTAAAAATGACTGAAAACAAGTGAATGCACATAAGAGCCACAAAAACCTGGAATAATCCTACCTTTAAGAGCAAGAATTCTGGAATTAGGGTTCATCAGAGCAGAGTCCGCAGTGATGGATCTTCTCGAGGGCTGCATTGGCATGCTCATATAGATGATAACAACACTTTCTTGTGGTGCTGTTTCCCGAACACATATACTTATCGGACTCCATTGTAACATGTGTAAATGTGATAAACTGCGAATTAATCCCAACGCTTGGCAGCTGCAAATATATATAAGATCAAACAGAATTACCCCTCAAATCCATTCTTTCTTATTTAAACAGTATACCTACACTACTTCACGCACACAATAAGTAGTAAAACTTCTCAATATCAAAACTATAGAGCGTGCACCATTAAATATTAATATTACGTAATGCGTGCAGATCCAGACAGGCACCGTGTATATCAGATCTATGAGAATTGTCACACAAATAACCAAGGGTAGCGGTATTGAGACAACAAATCAAGCAGAGTAAGGACATAAAAGAATCTGAACAAATAAGATAGGCAAGCCCCCAAACGCAGGCATCCATTGTAAAGTCAGCTTAGGCCATAGACATCTGAAATGAATTGAACGAAAGGATGGGGACAATTGGGATGACATAGAGAAAGAAGACTCACCATTAAGGCCTCTTTCATGGCAATCAGAGCATTTGCAGCTGCCATGGTAGCTAGATCGAATCCTAGAGATCTGAAACACAATCCGCAGATGTGATTAAAGTCTTGAGTCTCTAATCTGAGAACACCATACAGAAACCAAAAAAGCCTGTGCGGATTCTGATCGCTGCAAGATCCGAAGCAGCGACCAAACCCTCAGCCTGGGGGGGGGGGAGAGAGAAATCTGAAAAAACGAACATACACAGAGGCCTAAAATTAAATCTTGCAATGCACTCCAGGGAAAAAATAAATAAAACAGCCATACGAAGTACCTTTGAAATCACAAAAAGTAGACCTGGCAAAGCGGATCAGGTCGGATAATCCATGGCGGATAAGGCGGATTATTGAGTGAAAAAATCATAATCCATATTCGACTCGTTTAAATGGCGAATTAGGCAGTTTCGGGTCAGATAATTCATGGCGGATGGACGTATAATCCATCATTTTCAAATATAATTTTATTAATAATTTATTTTGTGTCATATTAATTTAAGTTGTATACAACAACTTGCGATTAGTTTGTGTATTAACTTTTCTAGTAAATATATCAATCATTCAATCGTTCATACTAATTAGCAACTCCTGATTCATATAAGTACAACTGTAAGCATTGAACATAATGAAATGAGTCAAATGACCACAATTTTTATATTGAAAATTGACCGAGCAAAAAAAACAAGAAACAACTTGCATCAAATTTACAAGCCAGAAACAACTAACTAAAGTTGCTTTTAAAAAAAAATTTAATTGATTGTGTGAGTGAGAAATAAAAAAGGAGGAAAAAAATCATAAAAGTGGGAGATAAAAAATAAAAAGAATCTTATTTTTTCCAAATTTAGGTAGCTAAGAAATTTTAACTACACCAATAACAACAAAGCATTTAACTCAATGAATATGAATTTTACAAATTATTTTACAAAAATAAGGACACGCTAACCAAATAGGAAGAAATAGCAATAAAATAGATTCAATTTCATACCATGAAGCATAGTTCCTTGTGTAGTGCACTAAATGAGAATGCAACTATGCAAGGAATCATTCAAACAGAGATATTTAAAGAAGAGAACGCAATCTCTTGAAGCATCAAAATAATTAAAAATAAAAATAAACAAATTATCACACAATAAAATAATTCATTAATTAATATAAAGGGTATAATGGCAGGTAAAATGAGTTTAACCAAAACTTTTTTAAACATACATAAATTACATTAAACAGTAGCAGTAAATAGGTAACCCCAAAAAGAATTTAACTACACCAATAACAACAAAGCATTTAACTCAATGAATATGAATTTTACAAATTATTTTACAAAAATAAAGACACATTAACCAAATAGGAAGAAATAGCAATAAAATAGATTCAATTTCATACCATGAAGCATAGTTCCTCGTGTAGTGCACTAAATGAGAATGCAACTATGCAAGGAATCATTCAAACAGAGATATTTAAAGAAGAGAACGCAATCTCTTGAAGCATCAAAATAATTAAAAATAAAAATAAACAAATTATCACACAATAAAATAATTCATAGATTAATATAAAGGGTATAATGGCAGGTAAAATGAGTTTAACCAAAACTTTTTTAAACATAAATAATTTACATTAAACAGTAGCAGTCAATAGGTAACCCCAAAAAGAATTTCAAATGGGAAATAGAAAATGAGTGTCTTGGTTTGGTCAGGAAGTCTAAAGTGCCGAAGCGGGGGCAAAACTACTGACAAATGATGGGCAATGAGGCAAAACTATTGACACCCAAGCCCAACTGTGGACTTGAGGCAGATGATCGAACGCCTTGCACGGTTTTGGGTGAAACATGAATTTCATGACTTAAATTTCAATTTTTATAATTTTTTTTAAATACATAAATAATTTCAAGATCTAAACTACAGATGATTCCTTATTTTTCCACATCATAATCAAATTGACTAGAGAGAATTCAACAAAAGCCCCCACACCCAAGGGTAAATAAAATCACCTGACAACTAGGTTGAACTCAAAAGCCGACAACCAATAAACACCAAATCAAAACAAAATTGATATGAAGCTTCAACAGTTAAACTAAAAATCATAATAATTACTCTATTAATTGGGACATCCAAGCACAAGTCAAAGGCTTCTCTATCTGTTGCTCAAGGGATGTAAGCTACCAGCTGCACGCAATTGCACAGGAATACCGTAGTGGAAAGTAAAACACACAACAGTAACAAAATACAGAAGTATTTTTTTTCTTTTTTTCCTTCTCACAAAAATTAATTTTCATTGCCCTACCTTCTTGTTTGTGTAGAAGCAGAAAATTATGTAGAAATATGTAATGTCCTAATATGCAATAACAGCGAAGCGGGAGAAGCAGAGCTGCAGAAGAAGAAGAAGAAGAAGAAGAAGAAACTTACGAGTTCAAACTTCGAAGCAGATGAACTCACGAAGACTTGAAGACGAGCTGGCGAAGAGCTCCTTTTGGTTCGAAATGTCGACGACGAACTCACGAAGCTCCTGACGAACTCGCGAAGGGCTCCTGCTAGATCGCAGTGTGGAAGACCAACTCACGAAGCTCCTGCTGCTAGTTCGAAGGGTAAGCTCCTGACGAACTCATGAAGCGGCGAAGGGCTCATGCTGGTTCGAAGTGTGGAAGACGAAGGGTTTCGTGCGGGAATAGGGTTGAAGAAGAAGGGTTTCGTCCTGGGCTATGTAGCCTGGCTATTTGAGGATCAGTGGGACTGGGCTGGCCTTGGGCTGGGAGTGGGAGGGGCCGCGCGGGGCTGGGAGCTGTCAGTTGTGTCTGTATGGCCTACGGGCCGTGTGGGCACTGGGCTTTGGCCTTGGCACTTGGGCAGTGGGTTGTTGGGCTTCTATGAGTTAATTACTAATAGGCTTTTAAGCAGTTTGGCGGATCCCCGCCAGATAAACCCTACCCGATCCGTTAAAGAGGCGGATATGAAAATGGAAAATCATATTCGACTCATTTAGCAAGCGGTTGATTATAAGTCGATTAAAACGGGTTGAATACGGTTCGGATAAACGGATTTTTATTCACTTTATCAGGTCTTAAAAAAATAATGAAATTATACATGGATAGAATCATGGTTCAACGTAAACGCCTCTCCACTTTCTCTCTCTAGCTCTGCAGATGTCCTTTTTGGTTTTGATTTTTGATTTTTCCTTGGTTAAAGTCCTTATCATTCCCGCCTCAATTTGTACATCAGTCCAACGGCTCATTAGAACCGTCGGATTGATCACCATGTTGATCCGACGGTGTATGTTCAAGATTTCTAGGCACAAGACTATTTGGTGAAGTATAATTTCGAATATACCCTCCTTTCCTTGAGTATTTACAATGAAGGGTTTTTTTCCAACTTCTTGATTTTGGGCATTCTGATACTTTCGAGCTCAATATATGCACGGTTGGTCCGTTGGTGAATTTTTGGGTTTAATTAAAGGCTAAAATAGTAAAATCAGAAGAATTTTTAAAATTTTATATGACACCAGAAAGTTATTAATCATTTCTTTTAAAAGTTATTAACCATAAATAACTCCAAATATTTCGGGTTTGTTTTCTTCACAGTTTGAGGTTCTCTCCTTAGCAACTTCAGTCATGTAAATATTTCCTTATTTGGTTTCTGGGCAACATGTATTGTATATTTTTTTTAGGCTTCAAATGATTTGGATCCATCATGTAAATGATTAGCGGAGCCCCTTAACAACATCCTCTCCAAATCAATTATCATTTTTGTTTGGTCAATGTAATTAATTTTCCCCCGCCCAAATTATGAAAAAACACTTTACAACCAGTAACCTAACAATGTTCTAATTTTGATGGTAATTAAACTATTGTGCAGTGAGGTGTGGGCTTATAGGAGGGAAGAAAAGGTTTAGGCTCTTTTTTTTTTTTACTGTTTGCAACTGTTATGTAAATGCATTGAAACCCGATGAATGATAATGTAGCCATATTTTTTTTAGCATTAGGAATTTTAAGCATGGAGATATTTTTTTGTTTTGATATGTCTATTTATCATTTTTCCCATTATTTAGTCTCATATGAACAAATTATATTTGTCTTAGTCACTTCACACTTTTCGTCTTATATCATTTGTATGTATATTTTATTTTCCACTTTCCATATTTGACATAATATATTCTCCTTAATTTTTCTACCTAGTATCACCTAAGTAATACGTACACCCACATTTTCCGGTGTCTACAAACTCCAATGTTAACAACTAATATAATTATCTCTAAATAGTAAAATAATAATCATCCCTAAAGACATTTGAAGTTGTATGAATTCATTTGAACAAGCATGACAATTTATAATGTGTGTAAAAAACTTATTAGAATCTAAATTTTCATAGTAATAACAAATTATTAATTATTTAAGCAATTTTACATATTTTGCTACTAGTACTTGTTTAAGAGCAAGAGTTGTTTTTTTTTTTGGATAAAATATATTTTTTGAAATATAAAAAATTATTGTTAATGTTAGATTCCATCAAAACCAATGTAGTAGAGGGGACATCTTTGAGAGAATATTAAGAAATAAGGAGGAAATTATGGGAAATGTTGGAATTGGTGTATTCCCAAGGAAGGGTGAATTATGTATTTAAAAATTTATGCCTAGGTTAAATCAGATGACAATAGTATTACGCAACTTAGGATCTGTCTATGTAATCTCAATCACATTGGTAATTAACTGAGCAAATATTTAAACAATTAAAGCAATCTTTGTATTTTTCAATCATTCACAATAATAAAAACATAAACATTCAAGTGCGGAAAATAAATTGTGAAAATTAAAATCAAGCACAAAAAATGTTATCGAGACTCGGTCAATACTGCCTACGTCCCCGCCTCAAGCTCACAAGTAAGAGGATTTCACTAAGTTGCTCACTTGTGGATAGAGCGACACCGTTTACAACACCTTATCAAGATGGTGCACCTAATTCTCCTAACCGGTTCTGAACCAGTTCGGTACACTCCTAACGAAGTTTGAGCAAGTTCGAGACTATTCACAGGGCTAGTTTCCCACTTCCGACCACACGTTAGGAATACAACAAATATTCAAATGAAATATTTTTTGTACAATCAGGAAGCTTCTTAAAAACAGATGTGTACAACAATATGCTCAGAAATATACTCAAGTATGATAAGGAATTAATGCTCAAGTGACATTAGGTTAATCAATATATCAACTCACAATAATATGTATATCAATATGTATACGTGTGAGTGAGTATGGTCTTTGATTCTAGAAAGTGTATTCACAATATAATCAATCACAGAATCTCAACAACCCTAAGTAGATATCTCAATAATAATTTTCAAAGATGTAGCACAATATATGTTCAAGGTTTAAGTTTGAAAAAGATTTATCAAATATGGAAAGCAAGCTTTCAAGTCTTGCAATCAGTATGCAAAACTCATAAACAAACAAAATAATTTTCCCAATCAATGCAAATCAATCAGAAAATAATATGGGAAAATTACCAAGCAAACTCTAAAAAATGATTTTTCAAATGAGTATAGAAATTTGAGAGTATAAGCTTAAAAGTAGTGTATGGAAATACACGCAGCAATATAGAAATTACTCTTCAATCTTGCAATTAAACTTGCAAAAAAGGAGAATAAGAAAATGATACTCTCTTCCTTTTGAAAATGATTTTATCTAGTAAGAAAATGAGAGAGTATGAACAAATATGCTTGCAAAATATGGAGTATGAGAAATGGAAGTATGAAAAATTTGAGAGACTTTTCTTAATTTATTTTGCTAATCTCATGCCTAATTAAAGCAAATGAAGTGGTATATATAGGTACTCCACAAAATATAACTGTTGGGGACTCATTTGGTATTTTAGAAAAAGTTTAATTAAGTTTTAACCCTAATTACCGCAGTTATTTTAAGTGAACCTGAGAGGTTCGATCGCCCGGTTCATAGGGTCGGTTGCCCGAACAAACACAAAGCTCATATTGGGTTCGGTTGGTTGAAAATAGAACCGGTTGGGCAAGCCAAGGCAAAAAATCAAACCTTCGTAGGTTTGGTCACCCGATCTAGGATTCGGTCTGCCGATTCTTGCTATTCAGTCGCCTGGGTGATTTTAACCTAGAGGTTTGGTCGATCAGGGCTGGTAAAAAGAGACTGTAATAAGGTTCGGTCGACCGTGGACATTTAGTTCAAATATGGGTCGATCGCCCGAGCCAAGTTAAAGAATTGACTTTTTACCACTTTTGTCAACCAGGACATTTATAACACCCTCTGGTTGGTCGCCCGAATCTCTTTCAAAGTTAAGTTAGATCCTAATTTTGATTAGAAAGACACCCCTATTCACATAGGTATTACTTTTGAGTTTATAGGAGATTTTTCATGAAGTTCTTGGGGACCTAAGGTCAGTCAAAGGCCTAAGCTTTTAAATTAAGCCCAAAAAATCTGGCGTCGGTTGACCTTGGCCCTTTAACTTTTTTAACCCTGTGTGAATAAGCTGTGACATTTTATCTTAAGAGTATTGGTTCCTATGGGTCAATCTATGGTCATTGAACATTCATCCCTATTATGCATGCAGAGCATTATTACAGACCATTTAAATTATTACAAACTCAAAGATTAAATGCAATACAAATAGAGATGAACACGTCTTCTTCTTTACTCTTCATACTTCATGGAATACGCCAAGATGTATGATCTTGAGGTCCTTCTGGCTTCCATTTTTCCTTTACCTCATGTACATGTAAAGATATAGACCTGTTCACACACTAAATGCACACATGAGATACAAATGTTTTTTTAGCATCAAAACAGGGATCAGACTCAAAAAGTCAACATGTAACGACCTACCTATTTTTTCATATATATATATATATATATATATATATTTCACATAATAACATACATAAAATCCTACTAAACTTTCATAGTCGTGATCAACCTGAACCTATGGGTACCAAGGATATATCTATCATACAACTCTAATACCTAAACAGTAGAAAACATAAAATTACATACATGTCATACAATACTAGAAATCATACCAAAGTTCTGCTAAATTTGTCATATATATACAGTCATCCACAAAAAAACCCAAAAAGTATCATAGGGTCATAATCACAAATATCCATCTGACCCTATCTCACCTATTTACCCTTCTAACAGGGTAGTTTGGTCAACTCCTACTGCTACGGAGCTGTATCCGCCCTTCTACCTGGATTTCCTGAAATGTTTGTATGGCTAGAGTAAGACACCTCTCAGTAAGGGAGATAAACTAATATCAGTGTGTGGCAACATGAGTATTTTGGGTTATACATATAAACAGTACATAGTCCATATCTGGTAAAAAAATTTCGTATCATATCTGAATAAAACATGATTTGTCATAACATAGGTTAACATACTAAATTTTTGTATAGGAAAATCATCTTATATAACCATACCATACTGAAATATTACCTATGATAGATAGTTAGTTGTTGTCATGTCTTACCTCCCACATGACAGGGTTGTGCGGCCCGTAGGTGAGACCTAACAATGGCTGGCTGACCATGGTAAGTCAACATAGGTGTGTAAGTACGATGGACCTGTTTCACCTATGTCAGACTATTAGGGGAACTACGACACTCCTATAAAGCCACATCGACTACTATCTCCCACACTCTATTTAAGATGTGTGGTAGCACTAACATAAACATAATTGTAATCATATAGCTACGGTACCGTGTTTCGTAAAACTAAACTATGTCATATGGGTTCTGATAACATATACATTTCATAATATTAAACATAGTTGTTTTGTATTTCAGAGTAATATTTGATATAATCATATTTTCATAATTCTGACATAACATACATAATCACGACGTCTACGCCAACACAAATCATAACAAAAAAATAACGACATTTACACCAGCATAATTCATAAAGTAAAAATCACGACATTTACGCCTACATAATTCATAACATAAAAATCACGAAATTTACTTCGGCATATTTCATAATGTAAAAATCATGAAATTCTTACACTATTTAACATAATATTCTAAAACCATAGTTCATGTACTATTTTAATGGTTTTCCTGAAATGTCATAACATGCTTATTCTGGAAAACACAATAATATTTAATATAACATAATTTTTATGGAAATATTATACTCATGCCACACAAATGTAAGTAGCCTACTAAACTCATAATTTGTTCTGAATCATACTTTCTTATAAAATGTGTTAAAACCACTTCCATGTTCAACAATAGTATTCCCAAACATAATTCTATAAAATATGTATTTTTCTGAAAATGAATGTTGAATGACAATAAATAATTTCATGGAAAATGCTGACTTAATTTATCCCTTTACCTGGCTTACTGAGAGCTCACAGTTAAACCCAAATCTACACTCGTGGTGTTCCTAGCTCAACACCCTAAAATTTACATTTTTCCCAACAAAACTTCAGTATTATTCCATCTACTACACTTTTCTCAGTCCAGAAATACCAAATATCTTATAAAACTCAAAATAACCAACTTACCCAGATTTTGGGATGGTGTCCAAGTTGGCCTAACCAATAAACTACTCCAGCAGACTTGTAAAGAATCTTCCTAGAAGTAGCGTGTTGGCTTCCGATCGTCAAACTGGTGAAGGACAAAGGCGTAAATCTAGAGAGAAGGAGGGAGAGACGAGGTTTAGAGAGAGAGAGAGGAAGTTTGCATGAGATTTCTCGCAAAACCCCGAGTTCATCATATTTATAAGGCACGAATTCGTTGACGAGACACGTCACCTTGTCAACGAGTCCATGAAGGGAGTTCGTCGACGAACTCGTAACCCTCGTCGATGAAATTCAGGCTCCGCTAAACCCCTCTCGGTAAGTTCTCATCGATGAGACACGAGTCTATGTTAACGAGACCAAGAAGGCTACTCGTCGACGAGCGCTCTGCGTTCGTCGACGAGACCCTATTGAGTCCCTTTTGAAAACTCCTTTCCTCTCCTTTCTTTTATTTACTTATTTCTTCAGGTCTCTACACACAAGAAATATAGCAATCTATAAAAAAAAAAAAAATGAGCAGTTGAAAATTATAAAAATATGTTGAGCTTCACCATTTTTTAGAGGAAAGGAGGAAAAAATAAATTCTAAGTATCTAACTAGACAATGAATGTATTTGAGTGTCCAATTATACATATAATAGGATTTAAGCATTATACTTCGTGTTTAATTTAAGAAAATGATATTTTCTTGAGAATTTAAATGATATGTTTCATGCACGAGCCCAATTACAAGTAAGTATTGTATAATATCAAGATATGCACTAACTCAAAATATGATACTACATAGTGAGAGAGTTCAAGCAAAACCTCTTACTCACTTGCATATATGTGTTTCAAGCGGATAATAAATTTGAATATGAGTTACAATGTCGTGCATTCAAATATGAAAGGGATATTTAGTACATCTTGAGATAAGTTTATTAAATGAAATTAAGTTAAACCTATTTTTTTGTTTTGGGGGGGGGGGGGGGAAGGGGGTTTATTTAACAAGTTTCGTATAAAATTACTCCATAAACTTGTAGCTAACTTCTATAATTTGGTGAATTTAGTGAAACTTTAATGTTTTTAGCTATATAGATCTTAATGTAGTGACCCACCAATTCATTTACAACGCATGTTCACAGTAAGTACTTTCTTCACAGTCCTGATGGCTTCTCGGGATGCTTCTTCAAAAAAGTTTGGAACATAGTGGGGAATGATTTCACAAGTGTAGTAAAGGAATTTTTTACCATTGGAAAGCTATTGAAACAAGTGAATCACACTGTGATTGCTTTGATCCCTAAATCCAACCATGCTAATTATGTGGGTGACTATAGACCAATTGCCTGCTGCAATGTCTTTTACAAGGTAATAGCTAAAATCATTGCTTCAAGAATCAAGCCTGCATTGGAAGGAATTATAAACTATGCACAATTAGCATTTATTGAGAAAAGAAGCATGGTTGAAAACATATATATTGTCCAGGAACTAGTAAGGAAATATGCAAGGAAAAGGATCTCTCCAAGATGTTTGCTGAAGATAGATATTAAAAAGGCATATAACTCTATTTCATGGAGCTTCCTTAAAGAAATGCTGACTCATCTGAACTTCCCTCCTACTA
The DNA here is from genome assembly GCF_029873635.1 of Malania oleifera. Lineage (NCBI taxonomy): Eukaryota > Viridiplantae > Streptophyta > Magnoliopsida > Santalales > Ximeniaceae > Malania > Malania oleifera. Next base: position 156,750,948 of record NC_080417.1, read on the forward strand.
TGGTGAATTGGATTATGGAATGTGTCTCCACCACCTCCTACTATATATCCATTAATGGGAGTATATTTGGATTCTTTAAAGGGGGTAAGGGTCTTCGCCAAGGTGATCCTTTGTCCCCATTGCTATTTGTGATCTGTTTTGAATATTTCTCAAGGATGCTGAAATCCTTGGAGGTTAATCCTGATTTTAAATTCCATCCTAGATGTAAAAGCCTCAAGATCAATCACCTGGCCTTCGCTGATGACTTGATACTCTTTTCTAGGGGGGATGTTGCATCGGTTAAAGCCCTTATGGACTGTTTGGAGGGATTCTCAAATTGTTCTGGATTGATAGCTAACTGTATGAAATCTAACAAATTTCATGCAGATATAAAAGAATACGACCTTGAGTGCATCAAATAGGCTATAGGCTTCAATGTTGGATCTTTCCCTTTTTGATACCTTGGGATCCATTTGACTACATCCAGACTGAACTCAAGTCATTATTCCCTTCTGATAAATAAGATTGCTAATTTGTTCAAGGGTTGGCCTGGTTTCACTTTATCTTATGCACGGAAACTAGAGTTAATTAAGTCTGTCATTCAGGGTGTTGAATGCTTTTGGTTATCAATTTTCCCAATCCCTAATAAAGTTTTGGAGCATGTTGTTAAATTATGCAGGGCCTTTATTTGGGGTGGGAGGAAGAAGCCTTTGGTTGGTTGGAAGGAAGTGTGTCTACCAAAAATAGAAGGTGGTTTGGGGGTGATGGATTTGAAAGCCAGGAATCTTTCCTTGCTCACAAAAACCCTTTGGAATATCCACTCTAAAAAGACTCTCTCTAGTCCAAATGGGTTAAACAAATCTACTTGAAAGGGTCAAGTCTTTGTGAGGCCGAGGTTAAACATGAAGACTCCCCACTGTACAAAAAACTCATTGAAAATAAGAATCAGATTGCGTTATGAATTTCAATATGTGCATAGGTTTCTTTTGGAATATGAATTTTCTTTTAATTTGAAACCTAGTGCAATTAGTTTAGCCATTCAACTTCACTTAAGATATAAAGCTCTAAAGCATTTGTCTTGAGGTTTGAGAGCTTGTGAAAGAAGCATAGGATGAATACTCTTAAAGATTAAATTTCTATTATGTTCAAAGGAGTATTTTGGTGAAGGAGGACATTTTTCAAGATAATTCCGTGCTAGAGATCATGTCCAGGCTTGAGTAAAGAGCATGAATTTCTTTGAATAGTGCCTTTTGGTGATTTAGTTTTATTTTTTAGAAATGGTTTCCTTTTAGACAACACGACTAGAATTTTATGCTTTTTAAATGATTAAGTTTCTAGTCTGTTACAAGAAGACATGCTAGCGTTATTCATTTTAGCACATGATTCATTATTAGATTTAAAACAATTATTATGTAGATCATTACATGCTTTGCCGACAAATTTATCACAAGGAATATCAGATGATTCATTAAAGGATATATCGCAATATTTTTCACGAGAATCGTCACATGCATCATTAACAGATTTATCACAAAACTCAATAGATGATTCATATGATATAACACAACATTTGACACAAGAATCATTAATTGAACTAGAGTGAGAATCATATACCTCCTTTACTGTTAATGCAATTTCTTTATGATTTACCATATCCAGATCATTTGAGCTTGACATTTTTGGGAATGTGGTCATCTTTTCCTGGGATTCACCATATTTCTTTTCAAGTTCTTCCCAGATTTCCTATGCACTTTCACATGCCACAATCTCAAGAAAAATATTAGACTCTAAAGCACAGTATAGTATATCCATGGCGTTTGAATTAATCATATTAAGATCATTTTCATTTATTTGTGCACATCTTCCTTTAGCAGTCACTAGTCAGGTCCTCCAGTCTATAGATTTTATAAATAAGCTCATCCTTATTTTCCAGGTGGTGAAATCAACACCACAAAATACAAAAGGCCTAGAAGGTGACTATCCCTCGCCGAATGGGGATATACCAAAATGAGCCATCTCAATCTTTTGCAAAAACGTTTAAGTCAATGCTACGAGGCTCTGATACCAATTGTTGACTTTGGTCTATTCTCAAGAGGGGAAGTGAATTGGAAATTTAAAATTATTTCTTCCTAGGTATAAAATCAAAAGTTCCCTTGATAGCATATGTGATAATGAGGACTTCCCTAAGCACAAGTGCAAGGACCTAGGGTCTTTCTAAGGTCATTTTTGAGCTTACGGTTCCTATATGCATGATGTGAACCAATTATTACAGTCCGATTCTAATTTAAATATTACAAACCCAAAATAAAATTAGTATAAATTACAACACATAAATATGTTGGGTCTGCATTTTTTTCAAGTCACCGCATACCGTCATATAATCTCGCTAATATGATCCTGCATACAAACTTGATAGACATTAAATACTAGAGTATTTGTCATAATCAAAACATGGTATGACCTATAAGGTCAACATTCTCCCCGTTTTTGATGATGACATATACATCATGCAAAAGTGGGTACAACCAAGAAAGCCCCCCCTTACAATATGCATGATGAGAATGTTAAAGATTTTAAAAGTTCAAACATTTCCCCAAGGTACCCAATTTTGCTAAGGGGGCGAATGTTGACTCTATGAGTCCTTCTTGTTTTGATTATAACAAATCCAATGGTTCTTACTTGTGCACTGAGCTCTTGAAACAGGATCATCCTTTGCATGCACTGAGGGTAGGAACACAAGGAAGTCATAAGGAACGCAAAGATCACATCACATATGACATTTGAAGAGCAAAGAGAATGAGGAACCAAAAGAATGAAAACCATTTGCTTATTGTATTTGCATTTATTCTTTTGGGTCTGTAATATTTAATATGGTCTGTAATAATGCAACTGTATGCATGATAGGGTTTAAATGCTCAAAAACCTTAGATAAGATGGTCAACCGATGCCAAGTTTTTAGGCTAAAATTAAAAAGTCTAGACCTTAGAAAGACCCTTATGTCCCTACACATTAATTGCACAGATTCCCCATAAACTCACATGTCATCAAGGATGTATTTAAAATAAAATCTGGACCTTAGCTTAAAATTGTAAGGGATTCTGGTGACCAAACCTTGGCGTTGAAAATGCCTCGGTCGACTGAACTTAGAAAAAGTCAAATTGTTAACTGAAGGTCGGGCAAACGAACCAAAATGAACTGAGTGTTCTTGGTCGATCGAACTTATACTAAGAACTTTTCCAACTATCTGGGCACCCGAACTTCATGTTTAAAATACCCTCGGGCGATCAAACTGACAAGTTCGGCAGACCGAACTTAGAGTCAAGTGACCAAACCTCAAGTAGGTTGGAAAATCGCCTTGATTTCAGCCACTTTGCTGAGACCTTTGCTGCACAACCCCAACACCAGCAGACTGCCTCTCTTCTCACCACTGTAGTCCCTCAGTCCAACAACACCTCGACCTGCACCTGCACTCGTCGGTATCTCTCCCTCTCTACTGTGATTTCCCCGAGCACACACACCCATACACACACACACACACATATTCATATGTGTATATAAGTATATATACATTTGGTCTGTTTACATTTTTGCTTGTTCATATTGTTCTGTTTTGTCACATATATATATATATATATATATATTGTTTATATATTGGAGTTTCTTATTTTCTATACACACAGTAACCCACACACACAAGAATACTCACCCATAGAAACACATACACACTGCTCCCATACGCACACAGACATACGCACACCTGAACACACCGTTAATACACCCTCACACACACTCTGTTAATACACTTACATTTACACTCACTGCTACACACACCATTCACACCCGCTAACAATAGTGTCACTGATATACACACATGCACGTGACCGGCTTTGACAACTCATGCACACACCCCTGCGCAATAAAGCACCTGCAGTCCTGCCACACACCAACACATACACCACTACCCTTTAATTTAAAATTTCCCACATACATGCATGCATATTTGTATGCACTCACATGCATTCACTCACGCACTCATACATATACACATGTACACACACCTTCACATGCATGCATACGCACGCATGCCACTCCTCATATACACATTCGCGCATGCATTCATGTACCCTCACATGTACGTGCATGCACTTAATTTCTCACGTACACATACACACATGCATGCCCACTTTCACGTGTACACATGCATGCATATACTCATTCACACACTTCATGCATGTACACATTGATACACGTGCATGTCATACACGTTCACACGCTTATGCACATGCATGCTACATTCATTCGTGAACTCGCACCCACACCATCCATGTGCACGTATACATATGCATGCAATTTCACATAGGCGCACCACTCATGTTCCCGCGCATGTATGCGGGCGTTCACACATATATACACATTCACATTCACGTGGTCATGCATATGCATGCGTGTCATTTCGCACAAACACGCGTATGTAGGCATTCATGCACCGTATATCATTCGTGCGCTCTAACCTACACTCGAACACACACAGTCCACGCGTAAGGCAACACGTGTTGACTCCTTGGTCTCGACCAAGACCTTAAATTGGTTTTCACCCCACTAATCTTGTATAGCCATTTTTTGGGTTATTACATTCTCCCCTCATAAAAATTTCGTCCTCGAAATTTGCTATTCATCACCTTTTTATCCTTAAAGAAAATACTTCCAATTTTATTAATTACCCTCATTTACGGCAGAGGAACACCGTGGTTACAACGAGGGTTCTGAGTGATTACAACTATTAAAAATTCTCCCAAAGCCATTCACGTTCCAAAACTAAAATTTTGTCTGTCCTACGTTACACTATACAAATCAAAATACACAGTATTAATCCCTTTATTTTGACTGACTCAACTCTAAACTCTACTGAATAAGTGTGGGTATCTCTGGCGCATTTGATCATCTAATTCCCAAGAAGCCTCCTCAACGGCATGATTGCACCATAAAAATTTTACTCGTGGAATCTTCTTCGTGCGTAACTCCTGTTCCTTCTAGTCAAGAATCTGCACTAGCACTTCCTCATAAGCTAAAGTATCACCCAACTCCAGTGCTTCATAGTTGATCGCATGGGAGGGGTTTGAGACACATTTTCTCAACATAGAAACGTGGAATACGTCATGGAACCTAGATAGGACTGGTGGTAATGCCAATCAATAGGCAACTGGACCCACTCTTTCAAGAATCTCAAATGACCCAATATACCTAGAGCTCAGCTTACCCTTCCTCCCGAACCTCATAACCCCTTTCATCGGTGCCACCTTCAGGAACAGGTGATCTCCTGCGTCAAACTTCAATTCTTGCCGGTGAGCATCTGCATAACTCTTCTGTCGGCTCTGTGTTGTCCTGATCCTATCTCTAATGAGTCTGCTGTATCAGCTTTGGCCCCAATATCTGTCTCTCCCCAATCTCATCTCAGTATAAAGGGGATTGGCACCTCCTGCCATACAGCGCCTCATACGGTGTCATCCCAATGCTAGCCTGGTAGCTGTTGTTATATGCAAACTCGACTAGTGGCAAATACTATATCTAATGACCTCCAAAGTTCAGAACACAAGCTTACAACATATCCTCTAGAATCTATATTGTCCACTTCGTCTGCCCATCTGTCTGAGGATGAAAAGTTGTGCTGAACGACAACTGAGAACCCATGGCCCCTTGTAGACTCTTCCAAAAACGAGATGTGAACCATGAGTCTCTGTCAGGAAACTATGGACACTGGGATGCCATGGAGCCTAACTATCTCCTGGATATATAATTCAGCCAATTTTTCCATGGAATAGCTAACTCTGATCGGAAAAAAGTGGTCAATCTTTGTCAGTCGATCCACCACCACTCAAATAGTGTCCTATCCATGCAATGCCGGTGGTAATCCTGTGATGAAATCCATCACTATATGCTCCCTGTAACACCCCGACCCCGAGGGGCCTGGGATATTAACTTTTTACTACTAATTTACAGCGGAAGCAAATAAATTCAACTTTTATTAAACCAGAGCGCTAATCATCCATATTACAATCATTTATTTCAAAAGAAGAAAAATTACACAAACATAAATATTGAAACCATACTAATATTTCTAATCAATCTTTATTTTTCTAATCCCCACCCGCATGCTTGCTAAGCCTGATTTCCGACATGTCCTTCAGAATTATCTGAAATAAAATATGATTGGGGTGAGACAACGCTCAGTAAGTAAATAAGATTATTATTAGTGTGTGGCCAAAATGAGCTTTTAAAGAATTTCGTAACACAATATTTAATACTATAACTTCAAGACTGCTTTTAGAATAAACATAAGTTTAAAAATTTCTGCATAAAACTTTTGTCATCAATTTCAGCAGTAAATTTTTACAATCATATACTATAACTGTTAAATTAAACTTTTAACTGTAAAAATATTTAATGATAAACACACATATACTTTTCTTTATACGTTTTCCTTAGATCGTCATTTAAGCACCAAAATGAGTCTTTTCACGTAAACTTACACTTTTCCTTCAAATCATCAGTAACTTTGTACACGTAATTAAATGTATAAACATATATTAAAAAAAAACCACCCTTAGGCCTGTTTGCCGTAAGTCATGTTTACCCCTATGACTGGGTTGTGCGGTCCGAAGACTGGACTTAGCTGGCTGGCCGACCAAACTAAATCAACGTACGTAAACTTTAAGTGAGATTTTCCTTATTAAGTTCTGGTCCGGAACCAGGTGTGCACTCAGGAGAAATCCACTAACATAAATAACCACTCTGTAAACAGTGTGGGTGCACTCTGATCTGTATAAACTTTAAGCTGCGGTACCGAGCATCTGTAACTTTGAACTTTCGTTGCCATAAGGGGTTTGAAAATCATCTTATTATCATTTATGCAATTTAAAATAACATCGTGAAAATCTCATCTTTACTCATATTTACATAAAAAAATGTAACGTAGAAATAAACTCATGCCACACAATTTTTGTGTTAAAAATATATATATAATTTTATTTTTGAATAGAAAGAAATGCTGAAAATTTACCCGAGGGGATTGGAACATTTCTTAACCCAAAAATAGATGCAAGTATATTAAAGATAGAACTGGTATAATTAAATATGCGTGAAAATAAACTCATGAAAATTTTGTAGAACTAATTGACATAATTAAAATTTACGTACAAAATAAACTCGGGCATGAATTTAAAATAAAAAGAAACTAATATAATCAAAATTTACTTACCTTCTTCTTTTACCGTGTGCTACGAACACAATAACTATCTTTAAGATATGAGATCGGAAAGAGTGGGTGAGTGAGAACTTACTCAAAATTCTCACTCCACCACAAATTCTTTCACTCACTAATCCTTCTCTTCCTTAGAAAATTGTTGTGAAAAATGAAGGTTGAGAGCTCCCTATTTATAGGAAAATTTTGGGGAAGAAATGGAATTTATAAAAGTGTGGGGAGATGGGTGAAATTATAATTTTTTTAAAATTAAAGAATGGGCAAGGGATGGGCAAGGTATGGGTTGAGTATGGGATGGGGATGGAGGCCATGTGAGAGTGCTTGCCACCATTCCCATTAAATAAATTTTTAATTAATCACTTACCTAATTAATTAATCAATTAGTTAATTAATTATTTTATTATTTTATTATTTTTCTTAATCATTATTATCATTATTATTATCATTGTTATTACTTTTAAACTATTTTGAGTATTTATTTATTTTATTATTTATTTTTGAACAAGAATTAAATTTGAATTTTGAAAACTCATGTGGGCCCCACACAACTTCGAGACCCGAATGGATCCAACGTAACTCGAATAATTCTTATACGATTTTATGCATCCTAAATAGCTTTGAGACTCGTGTAAACCTCCATACGGCTTCGGGACTCATGTGGGCCCCACACAGTCTTGTGGGCCCCGCATATGATACTTACATTATTATTATTTTATCATATATTTCTACAAATTATGTCAGTCAAAACATTATTTTATGTACTTATTTACGTATATAAACAGTGTCTACCCTGTTTATCCTATGAAATTCCATTTTGACAAGGCCGACCTCCAGGGAGCGACTGAGCCGCAATGGTCTCTGAGCACTCGCTTAGACAAGGTCTTTCTTAGGCATCAAACATGGAATCAAGGATCCTAACAGAGAAACACTTTCTTTTTTTTTAATACTAACTATTATTATTATTATTCATTTTTTTTTTCTTGGGTTATTACACTCCCACTTCCACTCAGGAATGTGGAGTGGCTACAATGATCCCATCGGTCTCTTATGCTTAGCTTTCACTTGATTGCATGTGAAATACTGATCCACATACTGGGTTATCTCCCTCTTCATGTTGCTCCACCAGAAGGACTCTCGAAGATCTCTGTACATTTTAGTGCTACCTGGATGTACAATATACAAGGACCGATGTGCTTCCTCCAGAATAACCTTCTTGATCTCAAGATCGGAAAGAACGCATAACCTGGTACGGAACCTCAAGGCTCCATCATCTGAGATGCTGAACTCTGTTTCCTAAGCATCTTGTACCTTCACGGTAAGCTCTACTAGTTATTCATCATTCCTCTGAGCTACTTTAATTCTCTCTTATAGAGTTGGCCGCAAAACCAAGTTAGCAATAAATGTCTGGTGATCACCCTCTACCAACTCCACACCGAGCCTCTCTAAATCCATTTGAATCGAATGCTGAATCTCCACTGTAGACACAAATGAATCCACTGATTTTCGGCTCAAAGCATCAACGACCACGTTAACCATTCTTGGGTGGTAGCTGATAGTGCAGTCGTAATCCTTTATTAGCTCCAGCCATCTTTTCTGCCTCATATTTAATTTCATCTGAAGAAATACTTTAAGCTCTTATGGTTAGTAAATATCTCACATCTACCCCCATATAGATAGTGCCTCCAAATCTTCTGCGTGTAAACCACTGCTACCAATTCTAGATCATTGCTAGGGAAGTTCTTCTCATATTCTTTCAACTGTCGTGAGGCATAGGCTATCACTCTCCCTCGCTGCATCAACACGCATCCAAGCCCTTTATGGGACGCATCACTGTAAATTATGAACCCCTTTTCCTGGAAGGAATAGTCAACACAAACGCAGAGATGAGTCGTTGCTTCAACTCTTGGAAGCTCTGTTCACATTCATTAGACCACTCAAACTTCACTCCCTTTCTGGTCAATCTGGTCAATGGGTCTGACAATTTAGAGAAACCCTCAACAAACTTGCAGTAGTATCCAGCCAATCCCAAGAAACTTTTGATCTCGTGCACATTCTTTGTCTCACCTAGTTTACTACCGCCTCAATCTTATTCGGATCAACAAAAATACCACCGCTGGATATAATGTGTCCAAGGAAGGTAACATATTCCAGCCAAAACTCACACTTCTTGAGCTTCGCATATAGCTTCTTCTCTCGCAACATGTGAAGCACTATATTCAGATGCTCCTCATGCTCCTCCAGGGTCTTCGAATACACCAGTATATCATCAATAAATACTACCACAAACTGATCCAAATACTAGTGAAAGACCATGTTCATCAAATCCATAAATAATGCAGGAGCATTCGTCAACCTAAACGACATAACCAGAAATTCATAGTGTCCATACCGTGTTCTAAATGTCGTCTTCGGAACATCTTCCGCCCTGACTTTCACTTGATGGTACCCAGAGCGTAAGTCTATCTTCGAAAAGATCCGTGTCCCCTCTAACTGGTCAAACAAATCATCAATATGTGAGAGCGGATATTTATTCTTAACAGTTACTTTATTTATTTCCCTGTAGTCAATGAACAACCTCATCGACCCATCTTTCTTCCTCACAAACAAAATCGATGCTCCCCATGGTGACACACTGGTCCGAATAAACCCTTTTTCTAACAATTCTTGCAACTGTTCTTTCAACTCTTTCAGCTCTATCGGTGCCATTCTATACGGTGACTTCGAAATTAGCGCTGTCCTAGGAACCAGATCAATAACAAACTCTACCTCACGATCAGGAGGTAGTCCCGACAAATCCTCGGGGAATACATAAGGAAAATCCCTCACCATTGGGATCTTCTCCACCCTCAGCTTCCCTTCTGATACTGCCTTCACATAGGCTAAATATCCCTAATAGTTTTTTAATAGCAATCTACACGCTTGAATAGCAAATAGTAACTAAGGTGGAGTGCGCACACATGATCACATGAATCTGTACTTTTGTCCTCATGGGGGTCTGAATACTACCTCTTTCTGATGGCAATCAATGCTAGCATAGTGGGCAGCTAGCCAGTCCATTCCCAAGATTACCTCAAACCCATGCATATCTAAAACCACTAGATTAGCTGACAAAGATTTCCCCTAAATACCCACTGGACAATCTATGAGTACCTTTATGCATATCCCTACAGCCACAGTCGGCGTACCAACAGATAGACTAATATCTAACTGTTGAGGTTCAAACCCACACAACTTAACATATTCCCGAGCGACAAAAGAATGAGTCGCCCATGAATCAAATAAGGTAGTAGCTTTAAATGACAATATTGAAACAGTACTTGTCACCACATCTCCTACAGCCTCAGCATCTCTCGGCGTCAGTGCATAAACTTATGTTGGAGCAGTATTCCTCTGCTATCTGCCTCGAGGTGCTTGATAGCCTCCTTTACATGGTTAAGGAGCAGCCGCTATTGCTGGCGGTGCCTGACAGTTTCTCAGGATATGTTCAGGCTGGTGGCACTGATAGCAAACAACCTCCCCCACTCGACACTCTCCTAGGTGTCTCCTAAAACATCTGGGACAAGGAGGGGGCATTTGTCTGCGCTGTACTGCTCGATCTCCTCCTCCCTGTCATCGTCCCCCTCTGCTATCATATCTCCTCCACGGCCCTCGACTAGACCCTGCCTAAAAATCAGAAGGCACAAGCCTCTTCCTCTGGCTCTGTTTTGCTGCGCCTTTCTGTAGGTCACTCTCAATCACTACAGCTTTGTTTACTATCTCTAAGAAGGTCTGAGCTCGAAAACCTACCACCTTCTCATACAGGTTTTGCCTTAGGCCCTCCTCAAACTTCCTTACCTTCCTCTCCTCATTTGACACCAAATACGGGGCGAATCGGGATGGCTCAATGAATCTCGTTGCATATTGCTACACCATCAAAGGCCCTTGTGTCAGATACAAAAATTATGTGCCTTTGCACTCCTGACTATAGCAGGAAAGTACCGCTCGAAGAAAATTTCCCTGAAACGACTCCACATCATCGCTATAGGGTCAGGCCTTTACTCCTCCAATAATCTCATCGACCTCCACCAGCGCTTTGCTTCCCTAGTTAACTTAAATGTGGCAAATAACACCCTCTGCCTGTCTGTACATAAGAGAACTACCAATATGTTCTCTATGTTCTGAACACAGTTCTTTGCTACTAGTGGGTCCGCTCCTTCAACAAAAGATGGGGGTCGCATACGCGTGAATTGCTCGATTATGCAGCTCCACTCCCCCGAACTCCTGGCCATCTCCGCCATCACTTACTGGGTGACGCTACACAATATTGCGTCAAGGTCTCTGCCACCCATACTGGAAGGTTTTACTCCATCACCTCCCGCACTCGTGTTACTGTTTCCCTGATCCATTATGCAAAGGGAGCAACTAATCTCAGCATACAATTACTATCATCCAACCAATACACTGCTATAATTCATAAATTACTCTTCTATGACCATTTATCTCCACATCCTTAACCCTCATTTAGGATTCAACCCTACCACTTAGAAACAAGACCCACAATAGTATCCATGGTTTTTCTGAAATCATCACCACAGGGAAAACACAGAAACAACCCCGGTACTCGTATCTCTAGGCCGCAAGATAGAACCCTAAATTCTCACCTCATCATCTAACAATCACTAACTCACATTTCAATCTACCCATCTCCGATTTCCCTCAAAATCCACTCCTATACTCTAGAATTGTATTCCGTTGTCTATTAAAATCTACAGAACCTAGCAACCTAGGCTTTGATGCCAAACTGTGACGCCTCAATTTTCATTCAATTTTTTTTTTTTATAAACAATGATAAATATTCACTCATCACCAACAATATTCGCCAATCGGCCACATCAACAACCCTGTTACCACTCATATGACTCGACCCGCATTGGGTACCAGGTAAAAAGTCATTTCATTTATACAACCTAACAGCAGAAGACGGTATATGCATTAAGTTCAGATTGGTTATATGCTTGGATTTGCAGATTGACTTGATTCTCAAATTATCTTAGTATACCAAAGGTGGAATGAATATGCTAAGATTTGACATTTTAGGAACAGACCACTTTGTAGGCTAATAGACATACTCCTCCAAAACCTAGAACCTAAGGAAAGCATTTATGTAATTCCAATTTGAATTTGTTCATCCTTAAGTCCTAAGGAGTTTCCCTTTTTGACAACTCATACCATTTTTCTACCTTTGATTCTTGATGGGTTAGGATAATATGGTTCTTTGACTCTCCAGACCCGTTTGGGTTTCACACCTTTTCTTTTAAATGGGCAATCAAATTTTATATGCCCCATTTTTTTTTACATAAGATGCATGTGGTGTGAGTGTATAGACTCAAGGAGGTACTAGCATAATGTTTAGGTTCTCTTACAAAGTATCCCATGTATAGGTTCTTCCTTTTCCTAGTTTCAATTCCATTAAAATCTATACCTTCCTCATCTAAGGTCATCTTTTGTGATCCTAAGAGCTTGTCAAAGTTTTCTTTACCTTTAGTGAATGTATGGATGATCTTAGACTGGTCTTCTATTTTCTTTTCTAGATCTTGAATTTTTAAGTTCTCTAAACCTTTGCAAACATTTTGAAGATTCATAAACTCTTTAGTCATATTGTTTGCTTTACATTCTAGTTCTAAAACGAGAAAATCTTTCTTATTATCACTCGAAGTTTGAGATCTTAATACATTTAACTCTTGTTCCAACTTTTCATTCTTGTTTAGTAACTTCTTGATTTTGAAATAATTTTCCCTTTCAACAAGAACTTTTGACTCACATTCTTTCATGGATGTCTTATACTTATTTTTCAAAGCGATATATCTTTTGTTAGCTTTAACAAGTGACTTATGAATTTTAACATATTCAATTTGCAGTTCTTCATAAGTAGGCATGCTTTCACTATTAGAACTATCACATGATTCAGTATCAAATGCATCATTCAAATCATCACATGAATCATCACCAAGGTTATCTAATAGCGTAGGAGACGAGATTACCTCATTGTCGGTTAAAGCTATGAAGCACGGTTTACCTCCTTCAAGATCTGTAGAGCTTGAGTCACAAGAAGTGATCACCTTTTCTTGCTTAGTGACTCCGTGTTTCTTTTCGAGTTCCTCCCATATCTCTTTAGCGTTTTTACATGCCCTTACTTCACAAAAAATATGAGCATCTAGGGCATAAAATAGAATATTCATGGCGTCAAAATTTATTTGTAAGCAATTCATGTCATTCTCATTCATCTCAATTTCAGATTTAGGAATATCAACATTATTGAGAGTTTTCATAGGCACGATATCCCCTTAAGAAATAACTCTCCAAGTCCTTCAACTCAATGATTTTATAAAGATAATCATTCTAAATTTCCAAACAAAAAAATTTTCACCAGAAAACATTGGGGGGGCTTGCAAAAAATCTACTCCCACACGATTGGGATACACTAATTTGAGCAATTGCGATCTTTACAAAAGCTATTAAACCTAGTACAACGAGGCTTTGATACCCATTGTTAGTGTTGGTGTAATCCCAAAAGGGGGGGGGGGGGTTAATTGGTATTCTAAAAGTTTCTCCCCTAAGTCAAATAACTAACAGCAATATTACACAACGCTAGGGTCAATCTAGTGCAGATAAGTAAATGAATTTAAATATATAGCGAAAATTAAACTGCACAAATAATTTAGCTAAGTGTTAGGGTGTGACAATGTAATGGGGAAAAGGGGGAGTGAGATACTGTTATAATTGTATTCTTCAGGGATTTGGAATGAATATATGATTATCTATGTGATCATTTGTATGATTATTCTCTTGTTGTTGAATAATATAAGTAGTCCCTTTGATTGTGGTGTTTTGTTGCCTTGGATTGTGTTGTTTCTGATTGTTGTAGTCTTATTCGGTGTATAAGAATATATTGCTCGTGTGATATCCTATGGTTCCTTGGTTTTCTTAAGTATTAAGACTCACCAGGTGCTCGTGATTGCAGGCTTGAACGTGTGAGACTTGGCTGACTTGTCGAGGGAGAGCTCTCAACGAGTGCCACACGGTCCTTACTTGAGTCCCATTTTGGGGGTCGGTGACAGTTGGTATCAGAGCACAGTGTGTGCGAGCACCATGCGTGGGAATATGAGAAATAAGTCAGAAAGAGTGAAGCGCATTGAGGCGCTTGAGACAAAACTTGTAACCCTGGAGACAACGTGCGGTGACCTCCAAGGGTTGGTGGCAACATTGATAAAAGAGAAAGGCGTGCCAACAGAGCTTGAGGCCGCCGAAGAAAACCCTAGAGAAAATCTCTATGGGGTATCAAAAGTGGTAGAGAGACTTGAGGAACTTGCAAAATTCATTCCAAGTGTGAAATCCCTGGAGAAACGGCCAAGAGAGCTTGAGGCCTTCCAGAAGAGTATCGAGTAGTTAGAAACCTTTGAGAGCAGGCTACAACATATTGAGGGCATATTGCCATCTCTTTCGTCCCAACGGGGAGAGCCAATAGAGCTTGAGGCCTCCTTACAGGAGCTAACTGATAATCTTGATTTTCTTGCAGAAGATGTTAAAGTATCCATTACTGCTTTGAAGGAAGATTTGAAGGAAATGGGCAATGTCCAAAGTGCGGTGGTCCAAGTCTAGAGGGATTTACAAGAGATCACTACGAAAGTGAATGCAGTGGCACAGTTAGCCCGATGGCCAGTTGCAAATCCAAATGAGAGTTCTCAATGGAAGGTACCGGAACCTAAAAGTTTTGGGGGTACACGAGATGCAAAGGAGCTGGACAATTTCTTCTTTGATATGGAACACTACTTCACGTGCTCTCGAGTGGATTTAGAAGTGGACCAGGTCAATATGGCAACGGTATACCTGGTTGGGGATGCAAAATTGTGGTGGAGAACTAAATGGAATGATATTCAGCACAATAGATGTGTCATTAACACATGGGAGGGGTTGAAACAGACTTTGAAGACCCAATTCTATCCAGAAAAATGTGGAGTATATAGCAAAGTGCAAAGTAATGGAATTGCAACAGACGAGCTCATTAAGGAGTTATGTAAGGGAATACCAAGCCTTGATGTTGGACATTGTAGACATGACTGAATCGGATAAACTGATTCATTTTCTTCGGGGTTTAAAGACATGACCAAGAAATGAAATACGTCGGCAAGGTGCTGGTGATCTCTCTTCTGCCCTCGCTGCTGCTGAACGGTTGGATGACTTTTCAGACAATTTTGGGAAGCAAAATTTCCCTACATCCGCCAATACTGATTCTCGTTCCAGTAAAGTGTATAAGCCCACAAATGGGGGAAGGGATGGGGAGACAAATAGTTCTTGGAAAGATAAAAGAGCACCTATGAATGGGGAGTGGAGGGGCGGACGAACGGGGGGTGGAGAGCGTTAAGTGCTGATCTCATGTTTTCTTTGCATGGGTCCGCATCGAGTGGCAGAGTGCCCTGAACGTAAGGCTTTGAATGCTATAAAGGCCCTTCGAGGGGAAATCGAAGCCCCAAAAACTGCCCCAAAAGAACAACAGAATTGGCAGCATTGAAAATCATCAGTCATCTATCAACTAGTAGGGTGGCGCTACCTTTGAAGAATCTTATCAAGGAACATTTAAGTATAGACCAACAGGCGCAGTCACTAACCAAACTAATAGAAGAAGGGAAGACACGAAAATTATGAGTAGAAGATGGACTGATAATGACTAAAGGCAGGAGAGTCTATGTGCCCAAAGTTGGAAACTTAAGGAAAACCTTATTGAAAGAGTGTCATGATACGTTGTGGGCTGGTTATCCGAGATGGAGAAGAACTTATGCTTTGATTACACAGGGGTATTGTTGGCCGAATATGCAAGATGATGTGATGAGTTATACAAAAACGTGCTTGATCTGTCAACAAGACAAGGTAGAAAGAAAGAAGACCTCAGGTTTATTGGAGCCATTGCTAGTTCCTTCCAGGCCATGGGAGAGTGTCTCTTTGGATTTCATTTCCTCGTTGCCAAAAGTAGAGGAGTTTGACACAATTTTGGTGGTGATTGACCGGTTCTCAAAGTATGCAACTTTCGTACCAGTCTTGAAGCCGTGTTCAGTAGAGAAGATAGCTCAGTTATTCTTCAAGCATGTGGTGAAATATTGGGGTATTCCATAAAACTTAATTAGTGATAGAGATGTAAGATTCACGGGGGGATTTTGGGGTGAACTCTTTCGTTTGATAGGTTCAAACCTTAATCTTTCCATGAGCTATCACCTACAGACAGATGGTCAAACCGGGCGTTTTAATGGGATGCTGGAAGAATACTTGCGACATTTTGTTCACTCCAATCAGAAGAATTGGGTTACTTTACTGGACACGACACTATTCTGTTTTAATTCTATGAAATCTTCTGCGACTAAAAGGCTGTTACGTCATTACGAAGGTCCAATCAGAGTAATAAAAAAGGTGGGACATGCATCTTATCAGCTTGAGCAACCCGTGTGGATGAAAAGCCAGAGACGTCCAATCCATTCCGTGTTTCATGTAAGCAATTTAAAGTCATTCCACACAGATGAAGCAGATCTGCACCGACAATAATTAAAAAGATCCACAATTTCCAGAAGGCAGCCTGACACCAAAGAAATCTAGGAGATCATTGCAGACAGAATCGTCAATCTAGAAGGTCATCAACAACAACAATTTCTGGTTCAGTGGTTAGGACTGGGGGAAGAAGAGAATAGTTGGGAAATAGCAGACAACCTTCAGCATACCATATAGAAGATTGAAGATTTCAGAAATTTGTAGTCAACGACATCTACTTCGACATCAGAAGAGTGAGAAGGCCTTCTACAACACATCGACGAGGACGTCGATAAAATGAGTGGGGGAGGGTGTTAGGGTATGACAATGTAATGGGGAAAAAAGGGAGTGAGATACTGTTATAATTGTATTTTTCAGGGATTTGGAATGAATATATGATTATTTATGTGATCGTTTGTATGATTATTCTCTTGTTGTTGAATAATATAAGTAGTCCCTTTGATTGTGGTGTTTTGTTACCTTGGATTGTGTTGTCTCTGATTGTTATAGTCTTATTCGGTGTATAAGAATATATTGCTCGTGTGATATCCTATGGTTCCTTGGTTTTCTTAAGTATTGAGACTCACTAGGTGCTCATGATTGCAGGCTTGAACGTGTGAGACTTGGCTAACTTGTCGAGGGAGAGCTCTCAACGAGTGCCACACGGCCCTTACTTGAGTCCCATTTTGGGGGTCCATGACACTAAGCATGTACAACAAAGCGATAAATAGAGATGACACCCAAAAATATTATTGAGATTCGACAAACTGCCTATGTCCATAACTTGGCTAACAAGCACAAGTATTACCACTATAAGCTCACTTAACGGGTGGAGCGACACCTAAACAATCAGGTCAATTAGCACATAGGGCTAATCTCAACCTTTACAACCAAGTCAATTAACATAAGACTAACTTCAACTTTTACAACAAATCTTTACCAGGCTGGAATACCGCCCCCTGAAGTCACGCCTGGAATACAACAGCATTTTTCACAATATAACAAGGTATAGTAATTATGCTTTTCAGTCAAACAGATATGTACCAAATGTAATCAATCAAATGCACATAAACTATATCAATAAATGTAAGCTTAGTGATATGTATCTTTATGTAAGCAACACTCAGCAAGATGTGAAAACTAACGTAGACACCTTAATTTTTACGAAACCTTTTTGGAAAGACTTGATGTAATAAAGTTAATTTTAACCCTAATTGAGCCCTCGATTTTTATTTGCAACTGGAGTCCTATTATGAAATCCTATTTATCTCAAGAGAGCTTTTGAAATTTTGAAAGTCATTTTTTACCATGATCTTAAATTTGAATGACGATTCCCAAGTCAAATTTCAAATTAGGCGAAGCCATATTAAAAATTGAGTCTTTCCAATTGAGGTTTCTAAATCATGAACAGGGTCTCCTAATTCTTTCAAGTTCTAATTGTTGGATTTGATTTTGTTCTACAGTCTGAGTTCCTTGCAAGTGTAATTGCCAAAATTCAAAAGCTTTCTGTCGAATTTCAAAATGGGGATCAAGTTCCTTAATTTGAGTTTGAGTCCTAAAATATTGAGGTGAGCCCTTCAAAATTTAAGTCAAGTTTTAATTGAGTTCTTCAAAATTTTAGTTGTCAAAATCGAGTCTATTGATTGGATTTTAAAATCATACTTTATTGCCAGGTGTTTCTTGGGCAAATTGGGCCAACTAAATGAATCAAAGTCAAAACATAAGATGAAAAATGCCACAAGGAGTGTGTGCATGTGTGAATCCCAGGTAAAATATACAAGTTAATAAAATATACAAGTTAAATGTTGAGGGAGAGAATTCCCGGAGGTACATACTGAGGTTACAAAAGTAAAAATAAGAGGGAAATTACGAAAAAAGGAAAACACAAAATATATATTCCGAGTCCTCTCCTACACTGCCACCTGGATCACCCAGCAAAACCGAGGGAAATTGGTTAGCAGCAGAAAAAGGAATTACAAAAATAAAATCAAATAAGAGAAACCATGCCCACCAGGAGACACTCAAAATGCCCTCCATTTCCCGTTCGCCACGTAGACCCTCAAAAGTCACCTGCACGGAAGGGGAGGAATTTGTTAGCCGGGAATCAAAAAGGAAATCAGTCACGCGTGCCAGAAAATTATTCCCTGACACAGTTTGTTATTGGGGAAATCAGTTAGCAGAGAGAATTGGCGCCAAAACACACCCACGGCCTCCCTATAAATAGGGAGGCTCGCACTGTAGAAGAGATGGGGGAGAGATCGAAGGGAAACCCTGCAAGAATTGGGGGAGAGAGAGAAAGAGATGGAAGTTAGAAAAGAGGGGAGGTTCTGCCTATTTTTCTAAAAAAGGGAGAGCACATAAACATTTCATGAGAATTGAGAGAAAGAAAAGAGGGGAGGTGCTGCTCCAAAAAAGATTGATTTAGAGAGAGGACTGTCTGGAAACAGAGAGCAGTGGCGAAGGTTCTACCAGTTTATAAGAGAAAGCAAAAGGTAGAGCTCGGAAGCTCATTCAGATTCAGACTACCAGACCAATCGGACACGCACAGACAGGAAAAGAAGACCGGAGGAGTACAAGGGAGGGTAAATTCCTAAATCCTCTTTCTGAACTTGTCTCAATACATAAGTGACTATATGTGAGCAATAGATGCAGGTACCATTCTTTGGGAGCTTCAGGTTCTCACCCGAACATGGATTCTAACTCACCCCATGGCCGATGCCGACCCAAACTCGAGCTCGAATTCGGATCCTCCGAATCTTGATTTGTTTACACTTTCATACACGAGTTCCCGATCTAACCCAAATTGAACCCCCCATGTTTGAATCACATACCCGAATCTGAGTTCAGGTTCGAGTAGTTAACCCATTCCAAGGCATTTCCCCGAGCCCCCATTTTCAATTCTTAACCCAAAGCCACGCACTCCATCCACACAGAACCCATTTAAAAAAAAACCAACCCAACTCCCATTTTAAACAACCCCAGCCCACTCATGTTTTAAAACGAGGCCAGGTTCATTTTCAACAAGCATAGGCCCGCCCACTACCATTGTAAAATGAGGCCCACTCTCACTTTGAAAACCATCCGGCCCATTTTTGACGAACAAACCTTAGAGCCCGGCTTTTGTTTTCAAAATTCACCAAGCCACCTTGAAAACCCACTACCCCTATTTCAATTGCAAAGCCCCAAGCCCAGTCTGAGTCCTAGGTCCAAAGCCCATTTTGAATTTTTGAATAAAGCCTAACTCAAGAGAGCACCAAAGGCCCACCAAAATCACCACGTAGCCCACTGAACGTTCAAAACCTGACTCAGATCCAACTCATTGAGTTGAGACGGGTTCACCCGTCTCCCACCTCGCCCCCCCAAACCCCCGCAGCCCTAACTTCAGCAGGTTCACACACACAACACTTACATCTTCCGAACCTTAGATTCAATCAAGCCAATTTCACAAGCACTCACCTCCACACACAGCCTCACCCACTCACCGATCTCACAACACTCGCCCACACACACACCTCACTCACCCACCTCGGTCTGCAGAAATCACAAATATAAAAAAGAGCAAGGAAACTCATCTGGGTAGTCGTCGAAGCACAGAATAGATCTCCTGTCTCCCCCTAACCACTCCTTCTCCGCTCCCTACTCCACCGCCATCACCGTCGCTGCCACTACACAGCATTCCCGTCCTCGCCGTTTCCTCTGGTAAAATCGGAGAAGCGAAAATGCGTGGACTAGAAAAGAACAAAGTGAAAAGCTTCGGCCACGGAGAAATGCAGCGGTCGATTCCGGGGCGGCGGTTGAAGTCGCGGCATCGGTTCCGCGTGTAGCGATCGACACATCACCGCGAGAACCAAGGCGGGCACGACGGCTCTGGTGACGCGACGGGAGCTGATCTTGAGGCCAACGAAAGGAACACCGGCGCATGGAGAGAAACGGCGAGAGCGAGGGCGTGGAGCTGGAGAGCAGGCGTGATAGGCGGCCGTGGAGTTGCAGCGTTTGAGCTTGACGGCGGTCATGGTGATTATCAGTTGTTGAAGAACGAGGAAAATCTGAAGGCAGGATCTTGGGGCTTAAGCTCGTAGAATAGCCAGGATGGTCATAGGGAGAGGCAGAGAGTGATCGAGGGCTCGGATCGCCGTGTATGTCGTGAGATTCCAAGACGGTGGTGGCCGGAGGTGTAGCGCGAGGATGACGACCAACAGAAGATCTGCAACCAAAACGATGTGATCAAGCGGACATGTAATGATGGGAGGCTCGTTCGGCGGCAGGATGCAAAGAGCAGAGCGATGGAGAGGAACATGGACGTTTCAGAGGGGAAGAAAAATGAAAGAACAAAATGGACGAGAAGGGAAATTTTTGGTTTTTGTATGATGACTTTGTCAGAGCGCAACACGTGGCGCTCTCTCCTCCGCGGGTTCAAGGCCTCATGTGGACGATTCTAGACCACACAATGCGTGTTTCTTAGGGATGGTGTGGATTGCGCCATGTCCCTAATCCGTGCCACTATAACTTGCCCAGTTCACGACGCGCCACATGGCAATCTGGCCTTGCCCCAGGCCTTAAACCGGGTTGACTCGAGCTGGCTGGTTCGGATTCCCGAACTGGTTGGGTCCGTTGAACCGGTAGATAACCGGTTTAACCTCAATAATTCACAAATAATTTCCAATAAATTCAGCAAAATCCATAAAAATCATAAAATATTCATAAAGGACAAAAAAATTGAGGAAAATTTCTCAGAAAAATTCAAAAAATATTAAAGCTTTGAAACTTGATTTCACTTGAAAATTTGTGAAGAAAATATAGTAAAATTTTCAAAATGTTTTTCAAAATTGGAGTTGTTTTCTTACATTCAAAAATTTCACAAATAAGTTTTAAATTTCAAGTCATGTCTTCAAGCTCGAAACTTTTTGGTTTTTGCCTCAAAATTTTGAGATATTAAAAAAACCTACAAAATTGGTCTCGATCAAGACCTTAAACTGGTTTTCCCCAGATCGGTCAACGTTTGATCGATTCGTCCTCTCCCAAACCGGTTCACATCGGTTCTCTCCATTTCATATTCTTCTTATTGATATTTAGAAAATTCATAAAAATCACAAAATTTTCAAAAATCTCAAAAACATTTTCGTACTTTGATTTCAATTGATCTTATTTGTGTTATTTTTGAAATTCGGGAAAAATCACAAAAAATCACAAAAATACTTTCACAATTAGGAAAAATCACATAAATATTGTTTTAGGAACAAAAAAAAAAAAAAAATCATTTTCATCCCAAACAAATTTTGAAAACCTCCCGGAATAGTATTTTCCTATATAGAAAAACCTACGGATTTCAAAAACCCCCGGGAGAGTATTTTGTACTCTATTTCGATTTTCCTTCCTAATGATTGAAACAAAGAGTATGGACTCTTCGGAGTATTGGCTTGCCCGGGTTATGAGGGAATACCTATATTGTATTTTCCTTCTTTTGATTTTTTGAAAGGGAGTAATTTTAAAGAGGCTTATTCAATTTATTTTGGGATAATTATTGATTAATTTGGTATCGTTCGTAAGAACGGACGCGTAGGGGGTGCTAATACCTTTCCCTCGCGTAATCGTACTCCCAAACTCGACTCTGGTTGTGCAGATCGATTCTACCCATAATGTGGTAGCAATCAAGTGTTCTAACCGTACTTTAAAAGGTTAGGGTCGACTCAATCTCACATTGTTTTCTCACGAAAATATCTTTTTCAAAATCACACACATTACACCCATTTTCCCAATGTTCGCTAGCCGAGAACCCACACTTGGGTTAGGTTCCGGGATGTCGCGACAACTAATATGCTTAAGAGTGTTTTAATCAAGTTATATCTTTGAAACAAGTTATATCAAATCTCAATAACAAATTAGAGTTTCAAAGATGCTAATCAAATATTCAAACCAACTCAAAATATTTTCCTTCAATGAAACAAGCACAAGAGAAGTTTGAAAATATTATAGTTTGTAAAAAATTATTTACACATAAAAAATAAAGTTATAGGAATCTTACAATGACAATGCAAAAATCCTTAAGCTTGTGTGTATATCCCAACACAAGATTTACTATATTCAAATCTGTGGGATAAATTTAACTAAACGCCCCAAAATCAATATCAATAATCAACCAAAGCAATGAGAGTGTTAGCAATGTCTAATAAGCACTAGCATAATCAAAGGAACTCTCACAATGCTAAAACGTATCAAGGGAATGAAGAAATGAGAGTATTTGGATAAAATAGGATTTTGAAAATAAAGAGGATTTTTGCTAATGATTTTTGCTAATCCTCAAAAATGAGTTCATATATATAGACCAAGGACAAATTATGATCGTTTAGGACATATAGGGCATTATTAGATTTGTTTTAAATCAATTTAGACAAATTAACCCTGTTTAACCCTTTTAACCACGGTAAAATATTAAGTAACCCGAAAGGTTTCGGGTGACTAAACTATGGTTCAGTCGCCCGAATAGACTCAGCTAAAAAAGCCATCTTTTAAGGTTCGGGTGCTCGAGTTCAAGCTCGGTTGGCTGAACAAAAGTTAGAAACTTTCTGTCCGTGGTTCGGGTGCCCGAAGCTAAGTTTGGTTAACCAAATTCAAGTGTTCGGTCGCCTGGGGCCTATTTTGAACTAAAACCTTCGGTGGCCTAAGTTGGTGAAAAGTTGCCTTTCAAGGGTTTGGTCGCCCGAAGATGATATGCTCATTTCTAGTTTGGTCGCCTGAAACCCGGTTAACTCATTGACTTCCCAATGGTTTGGGCACCCGAGGTGCTTTGAACACCCCAGGTTCGGTCGCCCGACCTCTCACAAAGTTTCCAATTAAGTTCAGTTTATTTCAATTTTGATCCCCTGATTGTGAATGATAGTGGGGACTTATTTTTTTATAAGTGTTGGGACCTAATGTCTCACTAAGGTCAACTGAGGACACTGAAAAAATCCGGCGTCGATAGACCGAAGGTCGACCGAAAGGTGCCCTAATGACGTTCGGTTCCTATAGTCAGTTTACAGTCATTTTGAGCTTACAATTACCTACATGCATTACATGTAAAGATTATTGTAGATCGACATAAATTATTATAGATCCAAAATGATAAATATAAATTACAATAAACAAATATGTTGGGGTCTTCAATTTTCTTCAAGTTGTCGCATGCTATCAATATAATCCAGTTAGTATGATCCTGTACACAAACTTGAAAGTCATTAAATCATAGTATTTGTCATTATCAAAACCGAGTGTGACCTATGAGGTCAACAGTTATAGCATTTTTGGGTTATAGAAAGAAAATGGTATAATTTTGATAATATTTTGGGATGTAAATATTTTATGTTTTATGTTTTATGTTTCAAATCTTCTGAGAAATAGATGACTGTGAATACTGGAAGTTGTAGATATTTTTGGAGATATATGTATATGTGGATACAGGTGGATACATGATTTATTATGGTGTGTAGATAGATTTAGAAAACTCTGTTATTATATTGGTTGAGGAATATATTTATGTTTTCCATTGCATAAATGATACTATTAGGTCGGTTAGTAGGTAAATGAATGGATTAGTAGCACTCTGGGCCCACTTAGAGGGTTGAGGCGTTACATAAGTAATCTCACTGGACCATCCAACAAGATTTAAAGGGTTAGGGCAATTCAGGTGTTGACACATGGTTTTCTCGCTGAATGGTCCAATGAGATTTGAGGAAATAAATTATAGATTATTTAAAAATAAATTAATGCATAATTAATGCCATGAATTGTGCCTTTTAAATTTGAATTTTTAACTCAAAAGCACAATTCATGGCATCACTTATGCATTAATTTGCCTTTAAATAATCTGTTGTTGCTGCCAACAATGTTGATCTAACCTCCGACGAGCTTTTCGATCCCGATCACCTAAAAAGGAAGAAAATAAACGTAGCTTGGAGGACCCGTAGTGTACTCCGGGGGATCACTTCGATGCTTAAGTAAGAGATTGCTTCAGAGAGGTTGTAAGTAACAGTAAAGATGAGTTTAGAATGAGATACCTTAGCCTTTCTATAGTACCTTTTTTATACTGACCAGGTTTAACCCTGGCAGATATGTCATTTATAGCGCTTGTTATGGATCACGCTGATCATTATAGCGTGAGCATGGATCACTTTGGTCAATATATGGCCAACGTTAATGGCTCTAGTAGAGTGATTAACTTTGTAGGTGATTTCCCCCTTTAATGTTGGGTACACGTCTTCTTTTTAGGGTAGGTGATATATTTGGGGTGTATCAGTTGTCTCCCCTTAATTTCAAAGTTTTGAACCATGTTCCCATAGTTCGAAAGTTGTTCATGTTAGGCTTTTGTGGAGCCTAGTTGTGTTTGATTTGGGTGATGAATCGATCCAAAGTAATGATGCGTGGTTTCTTAATGAAAGATTTCTTACTCAGGCTTAGTACCGAGTTGGATTTGGGGCGTGCTCGGCTTACCCGAGTTTATCTTGTGGCGCTTTTGGCTTTGTCGATCCGAACTCGAGGGGGAGTCAGCTAGTCCAAGCCGATGTGTAGGCGTACACGACTTTGCCGAGACAGATTTGGGTGTAGCTTGTCGAACCAAATGTACTAACATACTGGCTCATCTGAGCCGATGCTTTTGTGTGTGAGTCATGCCGAGTGGGGTTTTTTTGGCTCACCTGAGCCGACATGTCAAGTAGGTCTTCATTGAGCATTTTGTGCTGAGCAGATCTCCATAAAGCATTTGTGTCGAGCAGCTCATTGTGGGGCATTCTTGCCGAGTAGCTCTTCGTGGGGTATTCGTGTCGAGCCGTCGAGTTGCTCTTCATGGGGCATTCTTGCTGTGCTGTCAAGCTGCTACTTATGGAAATTCTGCCGAGTTGTTGAGCTACTCCTCATGGGCATTCTTGCCAAGCTGCTCCTCATAGGAATTCTGTCGAGCTACTGAGCTACTCCTCATGGGCATTCTTGTCAAGCTGCTCCTTATTGGCATTCTTGCTGAGTTGCTCTTCATGGTGATTCTTGTCGAGCTGCTCTTTATGGTGTTTATTGCCGAGCAGCTCTACATGGACATTCTTGCCAAGCCGCTTTTCATGTGCATTCTTGCCGAGCCACTCTTCATGTGCATTCTTACCGAGCCGCTCTTCATGTGCATTCTTGCCGAACTGCTTTTAATTGCCATTCTTGCCAAACTGCTTTACATGGACATTCTTGCCGAGCTGCCCTTTATGGAAATTCTCGCCGAGCGTGCTTTACATGGACATTCTTGCCGAGTTACTCTTCATGGGTATTCTTACCAAACTGCTTTACATGGGCATTCTTACCGAACTGCCATTCATGGAAATTCTTGCTGAACTGCTTTACATGGATATTCTTGTTGAGCTACTCTATATGAGCATTCTTGCTGAATTGCTCTAGATGGGCATTCTTGCCGAACTGCTCTACACGAACATTCTTGTCGAACTGTTCTACATGGGCATTCTTGCCGAACCACTCTACATGGGCATCCTTGCCGAGCTCTTCATGGACATTCTTACCGAGCTGCTTTACATGGACATTCTTAGTGAGCTGCTTTACATGGACATTCTTACCGAGCGACTCTACGTGGACATTCTTGCCGAACTACCGAGCCGCTCTTCGTGAGCATTTTTGTCGAGCTGTCCCTCGTGGCGAATTCTTCCGAGCTGCTCTTCTGGTGACATTTTACCAAACCGCCGAGTTGCAAAGCTGCTCTTTTGGTGGCATTTTTTTATAAAATTATTAAAATTTTTATCAAAATTATTTCACTTTTTATAACCTTTGAATTATAGAAATGATTGATTTTTTTTCTAAAGTCAAATTTTATTAAAAAAAAAAATAGTAATATTAAAGCAATATTTATTTCATAATATTTTATTTAAGAAAAAAATAAAATACACACACACACACACACACACACACACATATATATATATATATAGATATATTAAAAAAAAGAGAACTGCGCAGTGAGTAGTGAAACTTTCGTCCCCTCTATTTTTGTTTTTTTTGCAATTTATTATTTTGACGAAACTTGCTTTTCAATTTCATTGGTATACAGTGGAATTTTTTTTGGTATACAATGGAATTTCGCCTTTTATTTCTTAAATATATAATTGTTAGTTTTGTAATGAGTGTCTTTCTTTTTTGTGAACTTTTATTTTATTTTTTGTTATTTACTTTTTTCAAAAAATTAGTTTAAATATCGCTGGATGGTCCATCGAAATTCGAGAAAATCTCACTAGACCATCTAGCGAGATTTTCTCGTCATGTGTCAAAACTCGAAATGCCCTAACCCTTTAAATCTCGCTAGACCATCGGCGAGATTAGGTAAGCATTAAAATGGGAAATGTTTTCCGAATCAAACTATTATTTAATATTCTGTAGATATCTCATTTTTACATAGGCCCAATATTGTCATTATTTTGAAATATTATTATTATTATTATTATTATTATTATTATTTTGGCTTAAAGTTTTGGGGTTGGAGCCTATTTAAAGGCTCCGTCCCACAGCCAAAGGGGGCGGAACACGGAAACACAAACAAAAAGAAAACCCTGTCCCTCGACTCTCTTCTGCGCCTTTGTCTCTCCCCAGCCTCCCTCTGCTCTTCTTCTACCTCATCTCCGGCCCTCTTTCATTCTCTGATTCTCTCTGGAAGCCCCCGCAGCCTCTCTTGGCCAGCCTGCTCTCCCCCATCACCCTCACTGTCTCTCTCTCTCTCTCTCTCCGGCAAGCCTCTCTGCAGCTCCGGCAGCCACCACAGGACTCCATGACTCCAGGCTAGCCACCAGTTGCTCCACCCCACGGTTGGTCCACGCTCAACTCCTGCACCGTCCCCGAGCTACTCCGCAGTGAACCTCCCTACTCCATGGCCATCTGAATCTCCCTTCCCCAGCCGCTGCTCCGAACCCAACGTCACCATGGCCTGAACATCAACCCACAGTAGCCCCTATTCCGTCTGCAACAACCGAGAGCTTCCAGCCACTGCCGTCACCCCAATCTACCTCCTACAGCAACAGCCCGAGCCTCCAGCATCCTCAGTTTCTTCTTCCTCCAGGTCCTCTGCAACAGTCCACACCAGCAATCACCATTGAAGTCTTCCGAAGCTGCTGCTGTCGCCACAAATCCCAGACCCAGCACAGCGACCTTCCGAGCATCTCCTACCAGCAGCCACCATTGAGGACTTCCACCCAGCCGACTGCTGCATCAGACCACCGTTGCCGAACACTCACTTCTGCCCAGGCAACTCAAGGTAAGTCTATGTTTATATACATATACATACATATACATATTTATTTATTTTGATTTTATTTGAGTTGTAAAGGGTGAATTTTTAATCAGTGTTTTTTTTTTTTATGTTTATCTGACATCAATTTGTTTTTTTGCAGTATTTTCTTCCTTTTTGTAATAATTTTTATTTAGGTTTTATATATATGTCTAACGTCAATTTGTTTTTTTTATTGTAGGTTTTTTCTTCTTTCGGTGATAATATTTATTCAGGTTTTTTATTTTTAGGGTACTGACTATGTATGTTAAATGATGAATATATGTTAGGATACATTATTTTTGGGGTATATATTTAGGGTGTTTGTTATTATGATATATGTTTAATGTTTAACATTTATATGTTTAGAGGTGTATATTAATTTTGGTGACCGTGCTGCATCGGTATATATTATTTTCAGCAATATCTTGTTTCCATAATTTTATTATTTCTTTACCTTTACATTGGTTTCCATGTTTTAATTCTAAATTTGGTTTTATTTCCTTTATTAATTATTTCCATATGGGTGTAAAGGTATTTATAGGATATTAGAGGTGTGTATCATTAGGAAAATTATTATTATCACCTTTTGTTACTATTATAGTGTATGTTAGGTATTATTATTATTAGCATGTGTGAAATTATTAGGTTACTATTATGATATTCAGAATATGTAGTTATTGTTAATGTGTGCATATTGTTACTATTAATATTATTTATTATTATCATTATGGAATTACTACTATTAATATTAATATTATTATTATTATTATTTTTACTATTGTTATTTATTATTATTATGTTTATTATCATAATCATCATCATCATCATCATTATTATTATTATTATTATTATTATTATTATTATTATTTTTATTTTTATTATATTTTTGTTATTAAATATTTTTGAATTTTATCCCTATGATTTTTATGCGGGGGGTATGAGCCTTCGGTCTTCACGTACCTTTAGTTTTAAGGGAATATGTAAATATTTATATATTATGTATATTTTTGTATTATTTATTTATTTATTCATTTATTTGTTCATTTTGCATGTGTATTAGTAAATTCACTAGAGAAGTAATTTTAAAGAATTTTTAAGTTAACTTAGGGATAATTTCAAATTAGTTAGGTACCGTTCGTAAGAACGGGTGCGTAGGGGGTGCTCGTACTTTCCCCTCGCGTAACTGAACTCCCAACCTAACTCTGGTAATGTAGACCCACTCTATCCTTAACGGGGTAGTAATCATGTGTTCTAACCACACTAAAAGGTTAGTGGTGACTCCAATATTCCTATTATTTTTCCTTGAAAATATTAAACCCCATTTTTTATTTCGCCGCCCGGGGCACCCGCACGTCGAGACGTCGCGACATATTCTATTAAAAAAAAAAAATAAAAAAAAAACTCTAATAAAGTCGGTCTTCTCGGGACTAATTAATTCTCTAACACGCATATTTATTGATTTTACATGTCGGCCTCCGTTGCTGTTCTTGTTGCCTTAATGTGCTCTTTTATATAAGTTCTCACTTCGCTTTTCTTCTCTCTGCGTTGCTTTCTCAAATCTCTCGGAGATTAGACGAGAACGAGGAGAGGCTTTTGCTATTGTTATCTTGAGAAAGTACCCATGTATAAGAGAAGAGCGGATATCACCGACGATTCTTTGTACTGCTGGGAACGTCGCCGGTCATCTCCTTCCTTCAGCGATGGCGGAGACGGAGGCTCCAACTTTTTCGACGGCTTGCCGGACGATCTCGTCATTCTTATTCTCTCCAAACTCAGCTCCACAGCAGGGTACCCCTCCGATTTCGTCAGCATCTTGATGACGTACGTCGTGTTTCCTTTTCTGGGTTGTCGGGAACTGGAAGATATTGGCCATCTCGCCGGGTTTTTCAATTTGGGGGGTTGAGGTTGTGGTCTTCGTGCCCACTGATTGGGGGTTTTTTTTGGTTGTGCATAGGGTTGTTGCGAATAACTGTAAATCTGGGTTGTTTTGAGCGAAAATAGAAAAGGGAGAATTTTTCTTTATCTTTTTTTTTTTCTTTTGAAAAATTATGGTGCTGAAATAGATAAGATGCTCTCTATGTGTATCGTTTGAATCTGATGTTGTTGATTATTGTAACAGATGCAAGAGATTGAACGAATTGGGTCTCCATTCGCTAGTACTGTCCGAGGCATCCCCGAAATCGTTCCCTTTGAAAGCCAAAAACTGGTCGGATTCCGCTCACTGATTCTTGAAGCTCTGTGCCAACGTTGGCAACGTCGAAGCCTGCTACACTCTTGGCATGGTAAATTACACTTCAATTTCATCAGGGCGAATTAAAATTTAAGTAAAATTTCAGCACTTTTTATGATTCTATGATCTTATGATTTTGTTCACAGATTCGTTTATATTGTTTGCAAAACCGCGGGAGTGGAGCTTTAATGATGGGCAAGGCGGCGTTTGGTTAGCACTCACACGCGCCGTCGCTGTACTCACTTGCCGTAGTATAGTTAAACGGTAGCGGCGCCTCCAAGACAAAGGAGCGCCTCTATGTCAGCTTCTTTCTCTGCGAACGCGCCGCTTTCCTTGGCCACGTGGACACCCTCTGGGAGCTTGGCCACTGCCTCAAGGACGGTGTAGGCATCCGGCAGAACGTCGTCAAGGGAAACTTTTTCCTTTCCTAGGCTGACGTGCGCGAGATCTTTGTCAGAGAGCATGACAAATATCTTGTGCGCGTTGGCCTAGGCGAGGAAAAAGTTGCCCTTGATGACGTTCTGTCGGATGCCTACGCCGTCCTTGAGGCAGTGGCTAAGCTCTCGAAGGGCGTCCACGTGGTCGAGGAAAGCGGTGCGTTCGCAGAGAGTGAAGCTGACATGGAGGCGCTCCTCTGTCTTGGAGGCGTCGCTACCGTTTAACTGTATTAACGGCGCGTGCGAGTGCTAACCAAACGCCGCCTTACCCATCATTGAAGCTCCGCTCCCGCGGTTTTGCAAACAGTAGAAACAAATCTGTGAACAAAATCATAAGATCATAGAATCATAAAAAGTGCTGAAATTTTACTTAAATTTTAATTCGCCTTGATGAAATTGAAGTGTAATTTACCATGTCGAGAGTGTAACAGGCTTCGACGTTGCCAGCATTGGCACAGAGCTTCAAGAACCTGTGAGCGGAATCCGACCAGTTTTTGGCTTTCAAAGGGAAAGATTTCGGAGATGCCTCAGACAGTACTAGCGAATGGAGACCCAATTCGTTCAATCTCTTACATCTATTACAATAATCAACAACATCAGATTCAAATGATACACATAGAGAGCATCTTATCCGTTTCAGCACCACAATTTTTCAAAAAAAAAAAAAAAAGATAAAGAAAAATTCTCCCTCTTTTATTTTCGCTCAAGTTTTGAAAAAAAAAAAAAAAAAAAACCAGATTTACAGTTATTTGCAACAACCCTATGCACAACCAAAAATAACCCCCAATCAGTGGGCACGAAGACCACAACCTCAACCCCCCAAATTGAAAAACCCGGCGAGATGGCCGATATCTTCCAGTTCCCGACGACCCAGAAAAGGAAACACGATGTACGTCATCAGGATGCTGACGAAATCGGAGGGGCACCCTGCTGTGGAGCTGAGCTTGGAGAGAATAAGAATGACGAGATCGTCCGGCAAGCCGTCAAAAAAGTCAGAGCCTCTGTCTCCGCCATCGCCAAGGAAGGAGATGATCGGTAGGCGTTCCCAGCAGTACAAAGAATTGCCGGTGATATCCGCTCTTCTCTTATACATGGGTACTTTCTCTAGATAACAAAAGAAAAAAGCCTCTCCTTGTTCTCGTCCAATTTCCGAGAGATTTGAGAAAGCAACGCAGAGAGAAGAAAAGCGAAGTGAGAACTTATACAAAAGAGCACATTAAGGTAACAAGAACAGCGACGGAGGCCGACATGTAAAATCAATAAATATGCGTGTTAGAGAATTAATTAGTCCCGAGAAGACTGACTTTATTAGAGTTTTTTTCAATTTTAATTTTATTTTTTAATTGAATATTAAATAATAGTTTGATTCGGAAAACATTTCTCATTTTAATGCTTACCTAATCTCGTCGATGGTCTAGCGAGATTTAAAGGGTCAGGGCATTTCGAGTTTTGACACATCACGAGAAAATATCGCTAGATGGTCCTATGACATTTTCTCGAATTTCGCTGGACCATCCAGCGATATTTAAACTAAATTTTTGAAAAAATTAAATAACAAAAAATAAAATAAAAGTTCACAAAAAAGAAAGACACACATTACAAAACTAACAATTATATATTTAAGAAATAAAAGGCGAAATTCCATTGTATTCCAAAAAAAATTCCATTGTATACCAACAAAATTGAAAAGCAAGTTTCGTCAAAATAATAAATTGCCAAAAAAACAAAAATAGAGTGGACGAAAGTTCCACTACTCACTGTAGTTCTCTTTCTTTTAATATATATATATATATATATATATCTATCTGTGTGTGTGTGTGTGTATTTTATTTTATTTCTTAAATAAAATATTATGAAATAAATATTGCTTTAATATTACTAATTTTTTAATAAATAAATAAATAAAATTTGAACTTTAGAAAAAAAAATCAATCATTTCGATAATTCAAAGGTTATAAAAAGTGAAATAATTTTGATAAAAATTTTAATAATTTTATAAAAAATACCACCAAAAGAGCAGCTTTGCAACTCGGTGGTTCGGCAAAAATGCCACCAGAAGTGCAGCTCAAAAGAATTCCTCACGAGAGACAGCTCGACAAAAATACCCATGAAGAGCGACTCAACAGTTCGGCAAGAATGTCTACGTAGAGCCGCTCGGTAAGAATGTCCATGTAAAGCAGCTCGACAAGAATGTCCATGAAGAGCAGTTTGACAAGAATGCACATGAAGAGCGATTCGGCAAGAATGCCCATGTAAAGTAGCTCGACAAGAATCCCCATGTAGAGTAGCTCGACAAGAATGCCCATGTAGAGCAGCTCGACAAGAATGCCCATATAGAGCAGCTCGGCAAGAATGCCCATATAGAGCAACTCGACATAGCATACATGATCAAGAATTAATCTCATATTAGAATTCATGCTTATGCTCAATAATCTCATACTCAAATTTTCAACATAGTGAGCCATAAATTATCAATATAAGTCAAGTCAAGTCATATATGTAGCATATAGCATATCATATAGGCATGTAATCATGTAGCATATAGCATCTTGTATAGGCATTCATTCTCAAACTCATCTTAAACTCATCTTTAAGTTCTTATATTTCAACTAGTTCAATTGTTGATCATGAATTAAGTTACTTTCTCAATTTCTAAAGGGGAATGATTTAATCCATGGAGTTTTTCACTTATAAACTAGTCTATCATCTCGATACCCATACTTTCTTAGGTCCGGTTGGTTTCATAAAGGATGTTTCTTTAACTTTCCATATTTGTTTAGTTTTCACACATTTTCTCTTAAATGGACATTCAAAATTTATATGCCCCTTTTTCTTACATTGATAGCATATGGTGTTCATGTAAGCATTAAAGGATGTGCTTGCATTATCTTTGGAGGATTTTGAGAAATAATCCATGTAAAGATTCATTTTTTTTTTTATATTTTCAAATTCATTAAATCGAATGCCTTCTTTGTTTAGATACATTCTTTGGGAGCCTACCATTTTGTCAAAGTTTGCTTTTCCTTTTGTAAAGTTATAAATGTTTTTTTTCTTTATCTTTAATCTAATTTTTGAGATCATTTAACTCTATCTCTTTCTTGTTGTCAACCTTCTTTAGTGATTTTTCTTATTCTAGAGATAATTTTCTTATCTTATCCTCTAATTTAGAAATATATATATATATATATATATATATATATATTTCTTATACTCTATAGAGTATAGGGATCAAAGTCTTCTATCATCTTTTCATTCTTGCTTTATAATTCTTTAATTTTCAAATCTTTTTCATTTTCACCAAGATTTTTAGCTTCTAACTACTTTATTGTAGCTTCATTCTTACTTTTTATTTTCTTGATTCTAGAATTCTTTTCTCTTTCTGTAGCCTTAAGGAATTCTAACTCTTTCATTGTTCATTCATTCATATTTTTCAATGAAGTATTTTGTTTAGTTACTTTAATTAGCATCTTGTGAACTTTGAATAAATTATTTAGAAGTTCTTCATAAGATGGCATGCTCTCATCATCGGATTCATCACTACAAGAATTGTTTAAAGATTTAGATGAGGAGCTTTCCTCATTGTCTCAAGCCATAAAGCACGTATAAGCAACCTCTTGGTCACTTGATTCATTCTCTAAACTACTTGTACTCATCATGTCCCAAGTAGTGGCTTTCATGACCTTTTTCTTTTTCTTCTTAAATATTTCTTTAGTAGTGGACTATTCTGGTTTAATATGTCCAGCTTTGTTGCAATTGTAACACGTAGGAGTTTTATTCTTTGATTTCTTACTAACTTCTTCTTTCTTCTTCATCTTGATTTAGAATTGGATTTTCTTTTGAATTTATTTTTCCTTCTTAGAATTTATGCTAGTTTTTTAGATATAAAGGCTACTTCATCTTCATCCATTTCTTCTTCACTACTTAAGTTCTCTTTTGAGGCTTTGATGACTCTTGGATTTTACCACTGTTTTCATTCATTGTCATTTCGTATGTGAGTAAAGAACCTATAAGTTCATCTAAGGAAATGGTTTTCAAATTTCTTCCTTCCGTTATAACAGTGGCTTTTGGTTCCCATTTAGGTGGCAGCCCTCTAAGAATTTTCCTTATCATCTCACAAGTAGTGTAGGTTTTTCCTAGTGCATTTAGGGAATTGATTTTATGAGTGAACCTAGTAAACATATTACTTATGGATTCATCCGGGTTCACTCTAAACACTTCATATTCACTTGTAAGCATATCAATCGTATTATCCCTAACATCTATAGTGCCTTCATATGCTACTTCTAGTTTGTATCATATCTCCTTACCTGATTTGCAAGCCATTATTTTATTAAATTCATTGGCATCTAAAGCACAATGTAGAGCATTCATGGTACTAGAATTTACTTGCAGCATCCTATAGTCTAAGTTTGTCATATCAATTTTCTCCTTAGGAACTTGTTTTCCATCAACTAATTTAAGGGGAGTTTGGTCACCATCCATAACAACCTCCCAAGCTTTCCAATTCATAACTTGAAGATATATTTGCATTCTCTTTTTTCAGAAGGTGTAGTTTAAACCACAAAAGATTGGTGGCCTAGTTGAAGATTGTCCCTCTCCAAAGGGAGCTACGCCTAATTGAGCCATTTAGATCTTTTTATAACTACTAATTAAGATTTTCTATAACCCCGCTCTAATACCAATTGAAAAGTAAGGTGTAGTCCCAAGAGGGGGGGGGGGGTGAATTGGATTTTAAAACTTTCTTTTAATTCCTTTTGAGAATTCTTAAACTTCTTTTATTTCTTTTAAACAATTCTTGACTTGTTTGTTTAACTCTTTAATCACAAAAAACTTAGATTCTTTTATCTAATCAACAACACTATTGCTTAGCCAAACAAGTAATCAATCATTCAACCAAATCAATCAAGCACAATGTTTAAACCAAACAACCAAATGATTTGTCAAGTATAAGTTAACCACAACACTATTTGAATAATGGAAGATTCAACACTCTTTGGAAGATAAACACAAACCACTCAATATCAAACTTTAAACCATTTAATCACAATATAGCTTATGTTATCAGTCCTGGATATAAAATTGAATTAAGCCCTGTAGTGAATGAATTTGTCTCTTTAACATGATGTGTAATATAAAATCCAAACACAATATCTACACTCTTCTCAATATTCAGAATGCAACTAAACTCTCAGTTAATTTATCCTTGGGCTGTTAACCAAGTAACCTACTCCCATGTGGTTTCCGCAAGGTATGGTATAACCAATGTACTCCCTTTCAGTTTTCGCAACCCAAATTAAAATTAGACTTCAAGTTTACTTGATTTCCATATTATGTAGTATATATGATTATCAATTAAACCATCCACGCAATTTAAATATACTGAAAATAAAGAGTAAGGGAAAGAGAGAGTGAGACGGAGATTTTTACGAGGTTCGGCTTATACCCAGCCTACGTCCTCGCCTTTGGCAAACCACCAAAGGATTCACTAAACATGTTCCTTTAATGGGCGGAATAAACCTTTACAACACTCCTTGGTTAAGGCTAGAGCCCGCCTTCTCCAAACGATGTCCTCTCATTCGGTCACTCGTTAACTAGGCTAGAGCCCGCCTCTCTAAACAATATCCCCTTACTTAGCCAACAATCCAAACAACCCTTGGAATCATCATTCTACAAGATACAAATCAAATATTTGTGTGCAAAGAATTTGCTCCTAAAAGAGCTGATTAGTACAACAATTCAAAACTATAATATACTTCAAAGTAAATAACAATATGGAAATTAACTTGAAGCTCAATAAAGTATATCTCTAATTAATTCTTTCAATGATTAAAAGATTTAGAATTTGTAGCACAATTCTTATGGAAGAAGATCAGCAAAAACTTAGTTGAATTTGTGCAAGTGAGAGCAAGAGCGAGCCATGAGAATTTAAGAGCAATTGAGAGAAATTTTGAATTTTTGCTGAATTTGAATTCTTGGTGCATTGATTCAATGATCTTTGAGGCTTATTTATAGACTTTAAAAGGTATGTAACTTGGTCCCTAAGTGACTTGGAGTATCCCCTACGTTTTCACAAAGTTTGAGCCCCAAGCAAACCATTTAAAAAATGTTTCTGTTGAGGTTGTTTTTAAAATTCTGTTCGGGGCAGTCGCCTGCCATGTTTTTTTTAAAGGGGTAGCAAGGGCAATAGGGTGGTAGTCACCTACCAGGACATAGCCAGTCGCCTGGCTTGACCACCCAGGCTGCTGTCAGGTTGCTGTCAAGCTGTGGTCAGCTTCAAGTACCCTTCAGTGTTTCAGTCGTAACGTTTTCTGTGTAACTCCAAATTTGATGATCTTGGTGTAAAATGAAAGCTAAGAGAAACGCCTACAACTTTTATGTTGAACACTTTTCAAAATAAATATTTTTTTATAAAGAAAAATGCACCTTAATGCGTATATAGAAAAATTAACAACATTTGGAAAATCCTCTTTTTGGTGCTTTTCATTCCAAAAATGATTCGAACATTTTTTAAATAATTTGTGACCTTATAAAAATATTTTCCAAATATGCTAAAAGGTATCTAGGTCCAATAAATTAACCTAAAAGTTTCATGTATTCATATTGAAATTATTTGAAGTACTTAAATGAAATTTCCTATAGACTCTTTCGAATTTTCAATTCTTGAATTCTTTGAGGTCTTTATGCTTGCTTCATCTTTCTTTGATCTTTCATCAAGTTTTCTTTAATCCTCATGCTCTCATGATTCTCAAGCTTTTATCTTTGAATCCATTTTTGAATCCATGCTTTTAGCTTTATATTGAATTCCTTCTTTGAAGTAAAAGCTCTCATGAATTCTTTAACGCTCTATCCTTGAGTCCTAAAAATACATCGCTTAACATATTATGTTAAGTTCTACTTGTTTGTTAGCATCAAAATAAGATTATAAGCCTTGTAAGACCAACAATCTCTCCCTTTTTTATGATGACAAATAAGAAGCAAAAATTGGAGTGAGCCTAAAAAAGACTCCCTCTTTTAATAAGTATCATCTTAACAATATTTGTAAGATCAATATCAATTTCAAAACCTCTTTTACAATCATGCTCATCACTATCAAATACTTATCCTTTTGATATATATTATGTTCATGCTCAGTTTTTACAATTTGCAATATTATGTTCAATTTTTGCTTTAAAACTTCTCCCCCTTTTGACATCCATCAAAAAGGAAAAAAAATGATTAAGTTCAAGTAAAATCACATGTTGAGCATGTCATCAAACATGCATATCAAACATATGAACACACTCAATTTATTATTTTTCAATATAACATGTGTAGTGTGTTATAACATTCAAGTATATAAGTTATAACTTCATTACTAACAACTTTTTCCTTTAGACAATATTCAAGATTTCAATTGTTGATTTTATGATACTGATTTAAAATGGAATTCATGATATCTATTTAAAATTCATAATACCAATTGAAAATTTAATTCATGATACCAATTGAAAATTCTTTGAATTGATTAATAGGGAAACAATCATAATATAAGCACTATGACATAACACTCCCCCTGAATTCAATACATTCAATTTTTTTATCAATTTTGCTTTCATCATCCTATATTTCAAAACATTGATTCATATTATTTATCAGATATCAAGATTATGCTCATATCATCAATGTCATACCATGCTCAAAGATATAATTATTCTTGTCATGCTTAAAAAACCAATCGATCTTTTAGATTGTGATACTAAATGAGTTTTTTTTTTTTTTTAAAAAAAAAAAAATTGTGATACCAATTAAATTTTTTAAAAATGTGATACCAAAAATATTCATGGATACTAAAGACTTTATAGATACCAAAGTCATTATCACATTATACACAACTCATGGATATCAATATAACCATTATATCTCTCATAGCTCATGGATATCAATATAAAAAATAGTAAGTCTATTCATGTAATTCATCAATAGCATGCATGATCAATAATTAATCTCATATTAGAATTCATGCTTATGCTCAATAATCTCATACTCAAATTTTCAACATAGTGAGCCATAAATTATCAATATAAGTCAACTCAAGTAATATATGTAACATATAGCATATCATATAGGCATGTAACCATGTAGCATATAGCATCTTATATAGGCATTCATTCTCAAACTCATCTTAAACTCATCTTTAAGTTTTTATATTTCAACGAGTTCAATTGTTGATCATGAATTAAGTTACTTTCTCAATTTTAAAGGGGAATGACTTAATCCATGGAGTTTTTCACTTATGAACTAGTCTATCATCTTGGTACCCATACTTTCTTAAGTCCGGTTGGTTTCATAAAGGATGTTTCTTTAACTCTCCATATTTGTTTAGTTTTCACATATTTTCTCTTAAATGGACATTCAAACTTTATATGCCCATTTTTCTTACATTGATAGCATATGTTGTTCGTGTAAGCATTAAAGAATGTGTTTGCATTATCTTTGGAGGCTTTTGAGAAATAATCCATGTAAAGATTCCTTTTCTTTTTATTTTCAATTCCATTAAATCCAATGCCTTCTTTGTTTAGAGAAATTCTTTGGGAGCCTACCATTTTGTCAAAGTTTGCTTTTCCATTTGTAAAGTTATAAATGATATTTTCTTTATCTTTAATCTGATTTTTCAGATCATTTAACTCTATCTCTTTCTTGTTGTCAACCTTCTTTAGTGATTTTTCTAATTCTAGAGATAGTTTTCTTATCTTATCCTCTAATTCAGAAATATATATATATATATATATATATATATATATATATATATATATTTCTTATATTCTATAGAGGATAGGAATCGAAGGTCTTCTATCATCTTTTCATTCTTGCTTTCTAATTCTTTAATTTTTAAATCTTTTTCATTTTCAGTAAGATTTTTAGCTTCTAATTCCTTTATCATAGCTTCATTCTTACTTTCTATTTTCTTGATTCTAGAATCCTTTTCTCTTTCTGCAGCCTTAAGGAATTCTAACTCTTTCATTATTCCTTCATTCATATTTTTCAATGAAGTATTTTGTTTAGTTACTTTAATTAGCATCTTATGAACTTTGAATAAATCATTTTGAAGTTCTTCATAAGATGACATGCTCTCATCATCGGATTCATCACTACAAGAATTGTTTAAAGATTTAGATGAGAAGCTTTCCTCATTGTCCTAAGCCATAAAGCACGTATAAGCAACCTCTTGGTCACTTGATTCGTTCTCTGAACTACTTGTACTCATCATGTCCCATGTAGTGGCTTTCATGACCTTTTTCTTTTTTTTCTTAGATTCTTTCTTTAGTAGTGGATATTCTGTTTTAATATGTCCAACTTTGTTGCAATTGTAACATGTGGGAGTTTTATTCTTTGATTTCTTACTAACTTCTTCTTCTTATTCGTTTGATTCAGATTTGGATTTTCTTTTGACTTTATTTTTCCTTCTTAGAATTTTTGCTAACTTTTTAGATATAAATGCTACTTCATCTTTATCCATTTATTTTTCACTACTTGAGTTCTTTTTTGAGGCTTTGAAGACTATTGTCTTGGGCTTTGGTTTTACCACTCTTTTCATTCATTGTCATTTCGTATGTGAGTAAAGAACTTATAAGTTCATCTAAGGAAGTGGTTTTCAAATTTCTTCCTTCCGTTATAGCAGTAGCTTTTGGTTCCAGTTTAGGTGGCAGCCCTCTAAGAATTTTCCTTATCATCTCATAAGTAGTGTAGATTTTTCCTAGTGCATTTAGGGTATTGATTTTGTGAGTGAACTTAGTAAACATATTAGTTATGGATTCTTCCGGGTTCACTCTAAACGCTTCATATTCACTTGTAAGTGTATTGATCCTATTATCCCTAACATCTATAGTGCCTTCATAATTACTCTTAACTTTTTTTTTTTAATTAATTTATTTAAATTTTTTTTTGGGTTATTATATGAAAAACATAGTTAAATTAGAAATATCCTCAAACCATTGTGATTTAAGTGTTTGATGAGACCCGCAGAAAATTTGAATTCAAAGACATGTAGTATATAAAGAATAGGTTTGAGCATAAATACAATCTAACTAGTTCGCATGCATTTTTATGTGTAGTTACTTAACCAATTATGCGACTTTAAAAAACATATAATAATAATAATAATAATAATAATAATAATAATAATAATAATAAGAACAACAACAACAACAACAACAACAAGAAGAGAAAAAAATTAGTTTTGAAATTAGTTCTTGCCATAAAGTATTACAATAAAGATATATGTATATATATAAATTTATATCCCCCTTATGATGTTTGCTTAAAGTACTGGGGGTTGCTTGCCCAAAAAAAAAAAATTTAAAGATCATGCAAGTACCAATTTTCTGGTTTTATCAATTAAGCTCATACAAAAATATAACCAGAAAACCATAACCATGATGATCCTTAAGATTTAACAATCACATACAAGATCATATGGTAAACACAAACAACTTGTGGCAAAACAATAAATATCAATGAGATCATTTCATTTAAACACATGCCACATTGAATTACAATATATCTAAGCTGAAAATGTTCGTGAGCAAAACAATATTGGAATTTATATTTAGATACTCCCCCTATCAATTTGAATTACGAGCTTAGATGAACACAGTTGCTTATACTAAACCAAAAATTAATTTCATTAAGCATGTCATGCAGTATAAGCAATTATTTTTGCACTCCTTAAGTCAACTATAAAGAATATATATCAACTTTATTTATCATTATCAGTGTAGTTGCCCTTATAGACCATAGATGCATCAGAGGATATATATTAAGACATGCAATAATGTTCATGACCCAAGAACATTTCATATCAAACCATAAAATTTCAAGCGCGTGATATAATGTTAAGAGATTTCATAAGAGCCTCAATAATTCAGTAGATGAAAGTGATGCATATGGATCATTTATGCGCTTCCTATAGGGATGGATCTCAACCTTTCTAAACATTTGATGATTATGCTAGGATGAAGTTTAATTATTTATTTGAGTTTTCACTCATCCTTTTAAAAATATTTTAATATTAATTTTATCATAATTATTTATGTACAAGGTTTTATTTTTGGAAAAAATCTACCGAAATTTTGGCAGCATACCGTGTGTAAGTTGGATGTTTTCCTATAAAACTTGTACATGATAGTGGCTTGTTTTCAAATTAACCCTGTTTAACCCTTTTAACCACAGTAAAATATTAAGTTACCTGAGAGGTTTTGGGTGACTAAACTATGGTTCAGTCGCTCGAATAGACTCAGCTAAAAAAGCCATCTTTTAAGGTTCAGGTGCCCGAATTCAAGCTCGGTTGGCTGAACAAAAGTTAGAAACTTTCTATCAGTGGTTCGGGTTCCCGAAGTTAAGTTTGGTTAACCAAACTCAAGTGTTCGGTCGCCCGGGGCCTATTTTGAACTAAAACCTTCGGTGGCCTAAGTTGGTGAAAATTTTCCTTTCAAGGGTTTTGGTTGCCCGAAGATGATATGCTCATTTCTAGTTCGGTCGCCTGAAACCCGTTCAACCCGCTGACTTCCTAGCGGTTCGGGCACCCGAGGTGCTTTGAACACCCCAGGTTCGGTCGCCCAACCTCTCACAAAGTTTCCAATTAAGTTCAATTTATTTCAATTTTGATCCCCTGATTGTGAATGATAGTGGGGACTTATTTGTATATAAGTGTTGGGACCTAAAGTCTCACTAAGGTCAAATGAGGACACCAAAAAAATCTGGCGTCGATAGACCGAAGGGTGCCTTAATGACGTTCGGTTCCTATAGTTAGTTTACGGTCATTTTGAGCTTACAATTACCTACATGCATGACATGTAGAGATTATTGTAGATCGACAAAAATTATTATAGACCCAAAATGATAAATATAAATTACAATAAACAAATATGTCGAGGTCTTTAATTTTCTTCAAGTTGTTGCATGCCATCAATATAATCCAGTTAGTATGATCATGCACACAAAGTTGAAAGCCATCAAATCACAGTATTTGTCATTATCAAAACTGAGTGTGACCTATGAGGTCAACAGTTATAGCATTTTTGGGTTATAGAAAGAAAATGGTATAATTTTGATAATATTTTGGGATGTAAATATTTTATATTTTATGTTTTATGTTTCAAGTTTTCTGAGAAATAGATGGTTGTGAATACTAGAAGTTGTAGATATTTTTAGAGATATATGTATATGTGGATACAGGTGGATGCATGGTTTATTATGGTGTGTAGATAGATTTAGAAAACTCTGTTATTTTATTGGTTGAGGAATATATTTATGTTTTTCGTTGCATAAATGATACTAGTAGGTCGGTTAGTAGGTAAATGAATGGATTAGTAGCACTCCAAGCCCACTTAGAGGGTTGAGGCGTTACATATGTAATCTCACTGGACCATCCAGTAAGATTTAAAGGGTCAAGGCAATTTGGGTGTTGACACATGGCAAGAAAATCCTATTGAATGGTCCAGCGAGATTTGGGAAAATAAATTATAGATTATTTAAAAATAAATTAATGCATAACTAAGGCCATGAATTGTGCCTTTTAAATTTGAATTTTTAACTCAAAAGCACAATTCATGGCATCAGTTATGCATTAATTTGCCTTTAAGTAATCTGTTGTTGCTACCAACAATGTTGATCTAACCTCCGATGAGCTTTCCTATCCCGATCACCTAAAAAGGAAGAAAATAAACGTGGCTCGAAGAACCCGGAGTGTACTCCGGGGGATCACTCCGATACTTAAGTAAGAGATTGCTTTAGAGAAGTTGTAAGCAACGGTAAAGATGAGTTTAAAATGAGATACCTTAGCCTTTCTGTAGTACCCTTTTTATACTGACTAGGTTTGACCCTGGCAGATCTGTCATTTATAGCGCTTGTCATGGATCACGCTGATCATTATAGCGCGGGCATGGATCACTCCGGTCAATATATGGCCAAC
Organism: Malania oleifera; assembly: GCF_029873635.1. Taxonomy (NCBI): domain Eukaryota; kingdom Viridiplantae; phylum Streptophyta; class Magnoliopsida; order Santalales; family Ximeniaceae; genus Malania; species Malania oleifera. The sequence goes on from NC_080417.1 coordinate 156,794,631, forward strand.
ATTAATGGCTTTAGTCGAGTGATTAACTTTGTAGGTGATTTCCCCCTTTAATGTTGGGTACACGTCTTCTCTTTAGGGTAGGTGATATATTTGGGGTATATCAGTTGCCCCCCTTTAGTTTCAAAGCTTTGAACCATGTTCCCATAGTTCGAAAGTTGTTCCTGTTAGGCTTTTGTGGAGCCTAGTTGTGCTTGATCTGGGTGATGAATCGATCCAAAGTAATGATGCGTGGTTTCTTAATGAAAGATTTCTTACTCAAGCTTAGTACCGAGTTGGATTTGGGGCGTGCTCGGCTTACCCGAGTTGATCTTGCGACGCTTTTGGCTTTGTCAATCCGAACTCGATTGGGAGTCAGCTAGTCCAAGCCAACGTGCAGGCATACACGGCTTTTCCGAGCCGAATGTACTAACATAACGGCTCATCTGAGTCGATGCTTTTTTGTGTGAGTCGTGCCGAGTCAGGTTTTTTCGGTTCACCTGAGCCGACTTGTCGAGTAGGTCTTTGTTGAGCATTTTGTGCTGAGCAGGTCTCCATAAAGCTGACTATGGCTGTTAAATGATGAATATATGTTAGGATACATTATTTTTAGGGTATATATTTAGGGTGTTTGTTATTATGATATATGTTTAATGTTTAACACTTATATGTTTAGGGGTGTATATTAATTTTGGCGACCATGCTGCATCAGTATATATTATTTTCAGCAATAACTTGTTTCCATAATTTTATTATTTCTTTACCTTTGCATTGGTTTTCATGTTTTAATTCTAAATTTGGTTTATTTCCTTTATTAATTATTTCCATATGGGTGTAAAGGTATTTATAGGATATTAGGGGTGTGTATCATTAGGAAGATTATTATTATTACCTTTTGTTACTATTATAGTGTATGTTAGGTATTATTATTATTATCATGTGTGAAATTATTAGGTTACCATTATGATATTTAGAATATGTAGTTATTGTTAATGTGTGCATATTGTTACTATTAATATTATTTATTATTATCATTATGGAATTACTACTATTAATATTAATATTATTATTATTATTTTTACTATTGTTATTTATTATTATTATCATTATTTACTATTATTTTTATTATATTTTTGTTATTAAATATTTTTGATTTTTATCCCTATGATTTTCATGCGGGTGGTATGAGCCTTCGAACTTCACGTATCTTTAGTTCTAGGGGAATATGTAAATATTTATATATTACGTATATTTTTGTATTATTTATTTATTTGTTCATTTTGCATGTGTATTAGTAAATTCACTAGAGAAGTAATTTTAAAGAATTTTTAAATTAACTTAGGGATAATTTCAAATTAGTTAGGTACTGTTCGTAAGAACGGGTGCGTAGGGGTGCTCGTACCTTCCCTTCGCGTAACCGAACTCCCGACCCTAGCTCTGGTAACGTAGACCCACTTTTCCCTTAACGGGATAGTAATCATGTGTTTTAACCACACTAAAAGGTTAGTGGCGACTCCGATATTCCTATTATTTTTCCTTGAAAATATTAAATCTCATTTTTTATTTCGCCGCCTAGGGCACCCGTGCGCCGGGACGCTGCGACATATTCTATTAAAAAATAAAATTAAAATTGAAAAAAACTCTAATAAAGTCAGTCTTCTTGGGACTAATTAATTCTCTAACACGCATATTTATTGATTTTACATGTTGGCCTCCATCCCTGTTCTTGTTGCCTTAATGCGCTCTTTTATATAAGTTCTCACTTCGCTTTTCTTCTCTCTGCGTTGCTTTCTACAATCTCTCGGAGATTAGACAAGAACGAGGAGAGGCTTTTGCTATTGTTATCCCAAGAAAGTACCCATGTATAAGAGAATAGCGGATATCACCAGCGATTCTTTGTACTGCCGAGAACGTCACTGGTCATCTTCTTCCTTCAGCGGTGGCGGAGACGGAGGTGTCGACTTTTTCGATGGCTTGCTGGACGATCTCGTCATTCTTATTCTCTCCAAGCTCAGCTCCACAGTAGGGTGCCCCTCCGATTTCGTCAGCATCCTGATGACGTACGTCGTGTTTCCTTTTTTGGGTTGTCGGGACTGGAAGAATTCGACCATCTTGCCAGGTTTTTCATTTTGGGGGGGCTGAGGTTGTGGTCTTCGTGCCCACTGATTGGGGGTTATTTTTGGTTGTGCATAGGATTGTTGCAAATAACTGTATATCTGGGGGTTTTTTTTTTTATTCAAAACTTGAGCGAAAATAGAAAAAGGGAGAATTTTTCTTTATCTTTATTTTTTTGAAAAATTGTGGTGCTGAAACAAATAAGATGCTCTATATGTGTATCATTTGAATATGATGTTTTTGATTATTGTAACAGATGCAAGAGATTGAGCGAATTGGGTCTCCATTTGCTAGTACTATCCAAGGCATCTCTGAAATCGTTCCCTTTGAAAGCCAAAAACTGGTCGGAGTTCGCTCACGGGCTCTTGAAGCTCTACGCCGACGTTGGCAACGTCGAAGCCTGCTACACTCTCGGCATGGTAAATTACACTTCAATTTTATCAGGGCGAATTAAAATTTAAGTAAAATTTCAGCACTTTTTATGATTCTATGATCTTTTGATTTTGTTCACAGATTCATTTCTACTGTTTGCAAAA